>NW_010547006.1:3001-12370 GCF_000687285.1 Phaethon lepturus
TCTGGTTAACCCACTGACTTTCCAGATGGGACAATGGCTTTCAAAAGAGTTCCAGTGTCTCCTAGTGCCTTTCTGCAGTCTCCCACCCAATGCCTAGAGAAACAGTTTGCCATTCCACTGGAATGGGTGTGTAACAGGGCTCTACGCTCAGGAGCCAAGAACTGAGGGACACATCTTCCAGCACACATGGGGAGCCGTGGGTGCGTCATGGTGAGGGCACAGCAATTCATACATGACACTGCAGTTTGGTTGTTCCCAACAAAACCAGGTTAATCCAAATCGTTTAGGCTGACCCTGCAGTGAAAATCTACTGAATAAACGTTTGTTTTTCTAATGCATCAGAACTTTACATTCATTCGTATAACACAACTAACAATTTCCAATGGGGAAATGAAATGTTCATAGCAAGGGAGGGGTGGATTTTGCAGTAATTACTTGCCCAAAGTCTAAATATCATTCAAGTGAGATTTGTACTAGAACCCCTAGAATCTGGAGTCTGGCTGTAATGGCCAGACAGTAAACTGATCGGGGAGGGGGGGATTAAAAAAATGTACACAGTTTAAGTAAGAATATCGAGTGGCTTTGACCTTACTCCACAAGGGATCACTGAAAGTATGCAGAATTTATCAATGGATGTACGTTAATGAGGATTACCTGTGTAAAGTTTTTTCAGCTAATGTAGGAGTGCTAGCTTCTGGTTTAAAGAAAAATAAATAAATACAACCAGGAAACTGAAGTACTGGCTAACATAAGCAAAAAAAGTACACACAGAGCTGTTCCAAAACACGAGTATCCATCATTCTTTTGTTCTGGTCCTGTCACTATCCTGGGGCCAGCACAAAAGTACAAGATGAAAAACATTAATTTTGGGCATCATGCAAAAATAATCCAAATCAATTGCCTGCAAGATCCCCAAAATAAAAAGTGAGCAAGTCTGATCAATGACTTTCAATTAAGATGATGAAAAACGGCCGTTGAATTTGCTTAAGGGGATCCAGAAGCCACGCACACACGGCATTGCGCTCTGTTATCTCTAGTTGAAAGACAGTACAGATAAAGGAATCAGCCACATGAAATTTTGAGATTCATGCCAGGTGGCCATAAAAATAACAGAATTTCAAAAATTTAGAGATGAAGCCTATTCCAATGGTAGAATTCCTACTTAACATTTCCCAAATTAAAAGTCCTTCCAATAATAACAGAAACCTAAAAGTCTGCATTAAGCAAGGGCTAGCTCCTTCCAACCGTTCGTTCAGAGCCTCTCCAACAAGCATACAGCACACTGTAAGAATTCAATTTGGAAACCATCATCTAAAGCACAGAGGAGAACAGGGAAGTCATATTGCTATAATGCTTAGATTATCAATCATCTTGACAGTTTATTGGCTTTATCACCACACATACCATTAAAATGATGTCTGGCCTAGAATGTCAGGAGGCAAACATTAAACAGACCAGGATTAAAAAGCAGATCCCAAACAGCACTCCAGTAAAGTTTCCCTTCCACTCTGAAATTAGTGAGAGCTGACTAAGTAACTAGTGCTAGACTTTGAAGAAATATACAGTATAAAAAGGCGCAGAGTCAACACAGACTTGACGAGCTGATAGGTAATGTCATGTTATGGCAACTCTAAAGCTCCTGCGGTTGATTTATCGTGTACTGTGTGCAACAGAATGACTGCTAATGGAGGGGGGGGAAGCAAAACAACAACAGCTTAATTTGCTGCTGCTTAGAATCAAGGGCTTGCATCAAAAGGGCCAGATGAACTCCTTGAAGCCAAGCAGCAATGCTTATCGACTTTGTAATTATCACACGCACACACATTAACAACATTTTTTACACTAAAATAATTTTACAGATTAGGAAAATCTAAGAGTGGCAGAATATATTCATAATTCAGTAGTACCAGATAGTGAAAGAGATACAAATCCTGAATTTTTAAAGCATAGCTGTGTGTGTCACTCTGGTAACAAATCCTGACACAATTAAAATTGTGCATCAACAGGATGCAGTTGAGAACTGTGTCATTTGTTCAGGACCGTACTGCCATGTGCTCAGGAACATGTGGGCAGACAGTTACAGCTAATTAAATGCAATTTCCCTTTGCCCCAACCCCCCACCTTCGAAAAATCTGACATTTCTAAATATTATTTTAGTTCCTATTTCCTTCTGTTCTTTTTGTCTTCCTTTCCCCCCAAAATGTACTGACATTTGCATTATCCTTCTACTTTATTTAGAATAAATATGTCAATTTAAAATTACAAATAAGCTAATGGCATGTCCAACCTATAGAACCAGTCAAATAATTGAACCACAGTATTTGCTGAAAATAAACTGTTTATATGCTTTCTTCCATCAGTCAAAACCAACATGCACATACCCATCTCAATTTTAAACAGATTAATCCAATAGCAGCCACGGCCTACTATACTGATTTATATCTCATCCTATACATTGCTTGAAGGAGTACTTCTATTTCCGAGAAAGGTGTTGGGAGGTTCAGTATTTGCCAAACACTGGTAGATCTTTGTTGCATGAGCATTAAAGCTTTAATATTTTGATCTCACTGCAAGTAAGATACAACTCTGTAATTACTATTTCACAGTCCACACTCATATTTTGAGGGACTTAAGCAGTGTTTTTCAGTACATGTTGTCATTTTGAAATTAAAAGGCAGCTAAATGAAATCCTAACTTCAGGAAAAGTGCTGACTTAATACTTCATAAACTGCTGCAGCAATTTGTAGTAAAAATCACTGTTTTATCCTTAACTGTGACATTTACTATATATCAGCTGACACAAGAATTTCAGCAAGGTCAGAGCCACAGAAGGAATCTCTCAGATGAATTTTAAAATACAGGTAAAGACATCTAGTACTGTCATCTGACAAAAACACACAAAACACACACAGTCTCACAAACAAGACTGAAGGTGAAGAAGAACAACTACTCAGCTATGTCCAAAGATCTGAACACTTCTCAGACATCTGACATCACCTCTTACCAACCTCTGAATGACCCAAGCTGTCGTCCTAATTGACCAAAAAGGATATTCTAAATGCAGAACCTAATGAGGACTCTCTTTATTGCCTCCAACTACCACACTGAGGCTGAGGAGTAAGGCTTGGGATCTAACCACAGGAGCATCTCCAACAAAGGGAAGTTTAGATACTAAGCGTAATATTAGAACGTCAGGAATACAGGAAGCGGGCCTCAGAAAAGTGCAGATTACCAGCAAATATACACAGACATTAATCTTTCCTCCCCAGAAGTTTGTTTCATCAGCTGTTCTTCATATTGTGCTAGTTCTATGGATTTATTTGGAGGAGAGTTGGGGGGAGCAGAGTGGACACAAAAGAAAAAGGTGGGGAAGAAAACATGCATACCCCACCTGTAGCTGTTACTGTGTCATCTTCAAAGCTAGTGAGGGGAATAAGAACAATCTTCTCCAGCAGCAGGTGAATCCCTACCAAAAAGTAGGATCAAGATTAGCATCCTAAAGAGTGGAGAGAACAGTCGCGCTTGCTTCAGGAGTCTCCACTTCATCAACACGTGCCCATTCACAGCACCTAAGAGACACACTGCACTTGTGCAACAAAGCGTTATAACAAAAAACAAGGTATTAAGAGGACAGAGTAATTTCTTTTTACACTGCTATAGGGTTCACTATTTTCGGATTGCTTGCTCTACGAGCTTTCTTTCTCATACCACAACTGCTGTACCCAGCAAGTCCCCAAGCGCCCAGACCTCACTAGCAGTTAATGATCCATTAGACAGCCACCTTGATGCAAACCAGAAGGTGGCTAATGCTCTAACAAAGTGGTCCTAAACTACAATAACAGACAACATTCAAGGATTACAGCCACTATAAACCAGTAGTCATAGTTAATAACTGTAATATTTCATTAAAATGGCTAGAAATAATGCATACCAGACACCCAAACAATTACAGATGACCGCAATGGTATTAGAGAAGTTGTAATGTAACATTGAAAGCAAACAAGCCAGCCACTTGCCACAGCACAATGAATGTATCTTCCCAGCATAAACTCTTCCTAGATGTTTCACCATCACATCCACAGAAAAACTTGATAAAGAATAGAAATTCGAGACAAATAGCTGGCAGTATTATTACCAGCCACAGAAAACAAGCAGCATCTCTGAGAGCAGCAAGAAAACTTCTGCTGTTTCCATGCACCTCCGCCAATAAAATTACCTTCGTAGCTTCCACTTGCTTACGTTTTTCCTGAAAACTAGCACACCAGTAGCTATGTCAGAAGACAAACAGTTAGTTAGCAGAGTATAACCTGCTTTGACATGAGAACAATTTGTATCATCTAAACATAGATTATAAAATACACATCAAACCTTGGATGGTTTAACTCTATACCATAGTCACCTCATTGCCCATTCATGTTCTTTGCAAATTCATTTACAGACCTAGATCCAGAATGTTTAAAAAAAAAAAAATTGTCTTAGCTTAAATATCAAAACCAATGACATTACTGTACAATATTGTAGTATGATTTGGGCAGTGCTTTTAGACTAGTATTGACAACATGCTAAAGAAGTAAACCCCTTTAATCTACAAAGCTGTCTCTAATATACTGCTATTGCAAAAAGTGTATATGGAAGCAAGAAAAAAGATTAATTTATACCTATCTAATTTAGGTTAAAAATTCATTAGATACTGAATTAAATTCAGTAGTAATAACACGAAACAGAATTCTTTAGAAAGCTTTGTATCTTGATAAATGAAAGGTATCCCGTGAGTACCCATTCATCAAGATTAGGGTATTAGATTATATTTTTGTTGTGTTGGGTAGATAGTATGAACGAGCTATAATGAAAACATTAAAAAAATGAGCCAAATAAAGAAAAACTAGTTGGAATAAAAGAGTGGAAGTGCAATTTCCACAAAAGTTCTTTGAAGCACTATTTTACTGGCAATATACTTAGCCAGTGGTGATGTGCCATACACCCAGGGCCTATAAAAAACCGTAGTGCAAAAAGAGGGGTTTTAACATACCCTAAAACACATAGATGGCAATGACAAAGATATTTACATTTTGAAAGAATGTTTTTGTAGCTTCTTAAAAATTGCAATTAATTTTATCACTGAAGGAGAAAGGCTTAGAAGATGAAGTTAAATTAATTGTTTCTTTTCTAGCTGGTTGTTTAGAATTTTAAATTGGTTTGTTGCTTTTCAGAGGTGGGTGAAATGAGCACAGATGAAGTGACTGCTAATTGAAGAAGCCTCAAGATCCTCTGGCATAGGAAGCACTACTAAAATTGTAAACAGAATGTAATTTACTATTAACGGCTGACTTGTCCCAAGGAACAAAAAGTTGAAAAAAGGCATACAAGATGCTCTCTTTGCACCTAGCACAGTATATGTCACTAATTTTCTTGCGTGCCCTTCTGTGATAACATTCATCATTGTAACAAAGAGTGCACCACAAACAACTTACACATTATGTTGTATGTTTACGTGCATGTGTACATGCAGTAATTATTGAACAAGTTGGGATGTGCTGCCCAGCAGAGTAACAAAGAAATTCTGGTCTAAATACAACTTAGCTGTCAGAAACAGAAAGCTATCGTTATCCTCACATTTCCAATAACCTGTCAAGACACTTCTTCCGTTATGCATCTCCCACTAAATCCTTTCCCCAAAAAGCATGGTAAGAGTAACAAGGCCACTACCCACATGGTTTGAAGATGTTCAAAGGCTCAATCATAATGTCTTCACTAGAGGTTAAAGCTTGTTCGGTGCAAACCTAGAATACCGCTTTCAGTTTAGTCTAGTTTTCCCCAAAAAGAGCCTAGCCTGCATGTACCTAAATCACTTGGTGAAACAAATCAATGATCAGTAAGCGGGGACTTCTGGGGCATTCACTTTTAAAATCACACTGCTGCTCCAAACAAAAACACTAACATAGATGCGGTCTCGGTTATATCTGATACACCCAAGGGAAAAGGAGGAGCAGCAGTTCCAGCAGACCACAGGAAGGCAGCAGGATAGCCTGCCGAAATGACATGTGGTGAGAGTTTACCACCTACACCCTACAAATAGCGTTTACAGATTCCAACCAGACCCCACAGCTCCTAGTCCTGCAGAATCCTCAGCCTTTCCTTCCAGGCGATGCCCTTTCACGTACTCCATTACTCTTATCCAACTGCTTATGTGCAATTAAAGCACCCAACCTCCAAGATCCAGAGTGCTCAGGGAGCAACAGGATACTAGATTGTCTCCTCCAGCCATTCCCAGGGACACCTGTTGGGAGACGTTTCAAAAACAGAACAAAAAAACAAGCTAGTAAGAACTGTACCAACCCCACATCATGATAAAGGGGTACTCATTTGGGGCTCAGCAGGAAGAAGGGGAGACTGCACGTGACGTTATTTGACAGGTTCATGCAGCAACATTTGAGTGCAAAACACTCCTCTGTATTCACACCTCTATGCCTATCCTTGTTAGGACACTGCTCTAACAATTTGACAATCCACACCCATTCTTGTGTGAGTGGACAAACAACCCCAGGAACACTTTGAACACCCAACCAGTAACTGCATCCTACTTCGGAGTGTGAAAAGACACATTATTTTTTCAAACACCACGTATTGCTGGAAGAATATTCTTCTTTGGTCCAGGAAATGAACTAATAATTTACCTTCTCATAAGTCTGCAGTTTCAATGGTATTTGTAGGACTGATAATTCTCCTACCCATCAATGCAAATCACTATGAACTTCAGAGATACCGTGAAAAATACAGTGGTGTAAATTTCTGGGGGAAGGTTTTAATCATCTCTTTCAAGCAGTTTAAGACACTGCTGTACATTTTGCATTGAAGTCTTACACAGAAGTAGAAATGCTTATCATTAAGAAGCTTGTATAAACTACTATTGTAACATGTATACTGAAACCCCATATATCTTTTAAAATCTTAGAATGTAAATCATACCTTTACAGTAAGGCATACTTTCTAGGCTTTCTATTTACAGTACTAGATATAAAGAAAAATGCCAACAAAACAGCAACATTTAATACCTCTGTACCAACCATAAAATATAATAAGTATTGTGAGATCAATGAGTGTATAGGATCAAAATGAAGATTCAGCAACGCAAGCATCTATGCAAGGACACTGCAGGTATGTTTTCTGCCAAATTCTGACCCGCAAAGAGGTCTAAATTCCAAGTTTGCTAAGGCTGCTTCTCTGAAGCAGCAATTCCTCAGTCAACTAAAATGCAGTATTTCAGGCTATGCAGCTCTCTTATCTGGTGTTGATTTTTCCTAAACAACAAAAAGAATGGAGCAGAACCTGGAATCGAATTCAGAAGTGTCCCGGGCTGTCTCTATTTTCTAAAGCTTCATTTCTAAATTGAGAGGACTATCTCACTTGATCCTAAATACTGAATGATTATGAACACTTAGAGCTAAAAATAAAAAATTAAAGCAAAAAGAAACAAAACCAAAACAATCTAGCTTTGTTATACCTTTCAACTCAGTCTTCTTTTTATTATCACCAACCAGTAGCTGCTGCTACTATGACCTGTCTGAATCTCAAGATTTGTCAGGCTGGATAGCATACGCTACAACCATACAGGTGCTCAAAGGCATTAATGGCAGCTGCCAAGAGGTTCTAGTATCAGTTGCCCAAATGTGATGAATTTAAGGGTTTTTTTCAGACCTCAGAACCACCATCACAAAATACGGAAAAGATCCTTCCAAACTAAGGATGTTGCAACTCCAAAGAACTACTAAAGGGAAAACTATTTCATTTACCCTTAGTCTCTAAAACAGTTCAACTCAGGTTGAGGGGGGAAGAACAGAGAGAGCAAGGAGGAAAGGGAAGAGAAGTTATTTACTGAATTTTTGAAAGATAATGCATCCACTGTATTTCAGAAGTTAAAATATTTCAGTGCACAATGTCTCAAATCATTTGGGGAAAAAAAAAAAAAGAAAACACAATTGAAAAAGAAAACCCAAAACCAGAGTCGGAACCAGACGCTGTCAGCAACATCTCACTACTAACTTCTGAGACTCCACACAGCTGACTTGCTTGATCTCACAACCTGGCTCTCACTCCAAATACACCTCCTCCTACCCCCCCCTCCGCCCCGCTACATACACACATATCCCACCCTCCCACCCCCTTAGGGTAGCATACTCACACTGAACTTCTTCCTGCCAAAGACAGCTGCATCCTACTTCCATTAAAGTTTAACAAAACCAAACCACCTTTTATGGTTTTCACTGAGGAAATGCCACGTTCTAAAGTTACACAGACCTCTAGAATGTGACAGGTCTGACAGGAAAAAGATATTCTTTAAAAGTAGTTGCCTACTGATAGGAGAGGCAGGATTTAACCAGAAGAAGCATCTTTTTGCAACACCTTGGTTGCATATACAAAGAAATTATGGAAAGTTGGGACTCTGGACCAAGAGCTTCTGAGGACATTTCATCCAGACTAGCACAGCTCAGCAGGTTTTGGTTCAGAAAACAAAGTACTGCAAAGAGATGATGCATATTTCTTCATTTTCCATGCCAGAAATATAATATGAAATAAAAAAATTAAGCTTTATTTCATAGAGGCCACAAAAAGCAGTGTCCTTTTCATAAAAGTAGAAAGCCTCCAGACATCCATAATATTCTTTCAATGAGCATTGCTCAATAAATGTTGCAACCCTGAAGCTTTTAAATGTATTAAAGGGATATCATCACTTTAAAGGTACTTCAACGGAATATTATGAGAGAAACAATTTGCTTTCTTCAAACTCAAAGTAACAGTAACCAAGTTGATTAAAAGCATTTTCTACTAAAAATATTTACAGTATCTGTGTTTACAAGCTTCTCCAGGTAAGAGTAGCAAACAATATACAAAATTCTGAAATAACACAAAAGCCCTCATGAACTAGTATCTCACAATAAACGTTTCATTTAAGTTTCAAGAGATACATACTATGAAAGCATAATTTTAAAGTTATAGTGAATAAGTAGAAATACTAAATAATAAATATTTGGAAGATATAATATTTCCACCTATTGTGCTTAAAAGCTCAAAAACATATTCAGTTCCATGCATAGAGCTGCTCTGAAAGCCACATTGAATATGTTGCCTTTGTTTGTTTAGGTTATGCACAAACAAATATTAGGATGACAGTTAAAGACACATCCTTGAAGTAGTTTACCCAATAAATTTGGAAAGAGAATGAAGAGGAGGAGGAATAAAAAAGTCTAGCTGTATAAGATTCTCTTTGTTGCCTGCTTGTTAAGGAATCCTTCTGGCACAACTGAGGGGATTATGAATTCACATGTGAATTTATCCCCTATTAAACTTTTAGTAAAAGGGTCAGTTAGCAGG
>NW_010547006.1:12401-13282 GCF_000687285.1 Phaethon lepturus
CACACCAGTCACATGCTGGCAGAGCATCTGTGACCAGCTCTACTCAGGCATATCACTGGTTTATAGCTTTAGCATCAAGAGGAAGCTATGGGGGAGGGTGGAAATCAGTCCACTTCTGAAAAGATTTGAAATGGTGCAAAGTACAGTTTCACATGAGACAAAGGCAGCATGACTTCAGGTCACACTTTTTTCTTTTCTTTAGTTTGTTGGTTTTTGTTTGTTTGTTTGTTTGTTTTTCAAGGAAGCAGTAAAAAGACAGTCCAAGCTTAAACCTCCCATTTCACTGGCAAGGGTTTTCACTACTCCCTTAAGACTTCTCTAGTACTTTGGCTACTTAGATCTTCCTCTTTTCCACCACAAGAACTCCTGCTGTTGGGCTGCCTCAGCTTCCAAGCAGCACTCCTGGACTTACAGGTATATCGCTGCTGTGTAGCTGGCAGTTAAAACTATGCAGTAACCTTGCCGATGCCGAAGCCTGATCAAAATTTACATTCACGAATCACCTCAGTAACACATACTTTCTTTTTAACATTTACACTTCCATGCAATGTTGCAATGCAATGCAGAGGGCAATCCTGTGTGCCCCTTCCTGCCGTTGCATTATCTCTACAAGTGATTTGGCTTAAGCTTTTGGAGTGAGCAGGAAAGCACAAGGGCCAGCACCAATACAGTAGCTTCAGCCAAGACGCAAAACTTGGGAGAAGAGGTTCCGTGGAGCCGGTCTGCGCGTTCTCACCAGGCAACACATCCGCTGTTCAGGTGCCCTGACACCTAACTCGTCTTCCCAGGCTCCTCAACGCTGTTGCGGATTGCGCACTCTCTCTCTCGAGTCTCCCCAGTACTCCCCAGCTGCGACTCGCCCCCGCGGCAATGGCAGCACA
>NW_010547007.1:0-24951 GCF_000687285.1 Phaethon lepturus
AGGTGCTTTCCAACCTAGTGATTCTGTGATTTATGCATCTCCAAGAACAGCTATTCCACAGCTGCTCTGTCGTTCCCCTTCCCTCAATCCAATGTCTGACCACCTTCACTTAAATTTTTTGCCTAATATTTAATTGGAATTTTCTTCATTGCAATTTGTGTCTGCTGCCACTTGTACTTTCACCGTATGACTCCCAAGAAGAGCCCTAGAGAATATTAAATATCTAATAGGATAGAATAAGGAGGAGAAAAAAAGATCACTGTAGTAATGAGAATGCCTTTGGACATCCAGAACTTTTAGTAGGTAATGAGCATCCAGCTTTTTGATACCTGAAAAATCTGTCTGATCAGGTGTGGCACAGATCTAAATGACACCATCAAAAGGACAGCACTAGAGATTTATTTAAGATAAAAGATGATCTCTTAAGATGTGAGAGAAGAACAAGGAAAAATGGTATTCCAAATGGTATACTTATTGCAAATGAAAACAAATAATTTTGTATAGCAAGATTAGGTACTCACCATCTCTCTTGCAATCTCCACAGCTTCCTGCAGCCCATAGAGCCTGCCACAGACCAGGTAGATCCCATTGGCCCAGAGAATACAACCCTCATGGACCCAAAATTCATTGCTGTCAAGAGGTAGTTCAGGAATTTGTAACTCCAGCTCAGTGCCACCTTCTGAAGTGGGCATAGAGGGTTTTGAGTCCAAAGGAGTCTTTTCACCACCACTGCCACCGTCAGTGGTTGCTTTTTTACAAGAAGCTCCCCTTGAAAGTGACCGAGAGGCTCCACTACAGTCCTCAGAGCGGTGCCGCCTCTTAAAGCGGGGATGAGCAGCTAGGCTTCTTTGTTCCTTCTGTTGTTGCTGTTCCTCCTCCTCTTCCGTATCTGTCTTGGAACCATTAGAAGCACTTTTGTGCCGTACCTTGACCTTGCTCTGCATTTCTGTGGCCCTCTTTGGAGGTGGGTTCTTGGGCAAGGTGACTGCATAATCCTGGGGGTAGAAAGGACCAAAGAGGTCACCCATGTTACGATAGCTGGCCCATTTGCCACACAGGCAGCAAACCAGATGCCCTAAGACAGAAGACTCTGTTACTACAGGGCCCTGCAGCATGAAAGTTGAGGTGGGCAGCACTTTGCTCTCTGCAGTGCTAGGAGGGGGTGTTGAAGACCTCTGTCCTTTCCGACCCCTCGCCAATTTGTTCTGTTCCTCTTCCTCCGCATTAATGATTGTGCACACAGCGCCTAATTCACACTTGTTTACCACATGAATATAAGGGAAAAAGGTCTTATTCTTGGAGTCAGTTTTATCTACAGACTGGGTAGCATATTTAAGCTTGATCTCTGGTTCTTGAGGCTCCACTATCGGAGCAGCCCGTCTAGGCTTCCGCTTCCGTGGCTGTGCTGCAGGTTTTCGCCTCTCCCTCCTTTGCCTTTTCGGTTTTGGCTCACCACCGCCTACCCCTTCTGAAGATTGTGAAGGTAGTGGTGGGGGTGGCGGGGGTGGGGGCAGTTGTTGCTGTTGCTGCTGCTTTTTCTGCTTGTTCACGCTCCCAATTGGCCTCCCCTTTTTCTTTCCAGAAGGAAAATATCCCTTTGGAGGGAAACCATCTGGCTTGGGTGAAATGTTTGTCACATCTCCATCTTTTTCCTCAGACTTTGGATTTGGTTCAGAAGTAAACACACTGGAAGGGGAAATTGTTTTTGAGTCGGAGAACATCAGAGTTCCAGCTCCACTTACAGATCCATCAGACCTTCCCTGACCACCTGACTTCTGAGAAGCTGGTGGTGCTGCACTGGACCCTGCTCCTTCTTTACCAACACTGGCAGTTTCAGGGACCTCTTTTTTGGTTTTATCCTCCTCACTGCTTTGCCATTCTTCTGAAGATCTTGGAAGAGTTATTTCACCAGTTGTATCCTGGCTTGCTGGCCCCACTTGATCTGACATCTCTCCTTTTCTCTTCTCAGCTTCTGGTCCATGTCCAGCCACATTTCCTCCTTCAGGTCCACTCTTAAGGGACAGGATGTCATCAAGAGTGACAGTATCTGCACCAGTTTCAGCACTGCTGGTGGAAACACTTCTCCTAATATTGGGAGATGTAATTTTTTGAACAATAGCTTCCAGTTTTAATCCTCGACCCTTTCTTGGGGGCAGTATTTTGGTCTTAGCTGGGCTTGTGAGGGAAACAGCAGGGCAATTCCTATTATCAGGACTTGGCAGGTCCTTGAAGGAATCTCCCTTCGCAACTGACTTGACAACATCTTGGCTTTGAGATGAATGGGCATAGGAGTTGTATGTTTTATCAGCTCCTTCTTTTGCTGAAGTCATCAGTCGCCCCTTATCTTCACTGCCACTATTCTTCATATCCTGTGGCTGTCTTTTGGTAGGGATAGGAGAGATGAAAGAACGGACTCTCCTCCTCATAATTAATGGATTTTGAGGAGACTGGTCTTCCTGGCCAGGTAGCCTGAGCATGGTATTACTAGGTTTGGGCAAATCTGTAGATTCCTCTCGTCGATGCCCATCACTTTCTTGAGGGCAAAATCTTTTTTGGTTGGCTGCTCCAAGAGGGCCACTGCTTTTGGCAGGAGAAGTTTGCCGAGAGAGGTCCCAGCCAGATTCATGGTGCTGCAACTTCTGGTTGCCGTGTTTCAGTTCAGTACATTTGCTCTGAGAACTGTCACTCCCCATAATGCAGCGCCCAGCCTCCTGGCTTCCAGTATCATGGTAAGAGCTACCTTGAAGGTACATCATTCCATCCTTGTCATTTTTTAAGGGACTCCTTACTCTTTCCAGAAACTGCTGTTGTCTTGGGCTCTTCCTTGCTCCTTCCTGCCTGTGCTGAGCTGCAGCAATCACACCCTGAGCAGTGCTGCTTGCCCAGTCTTTGTATTCTTCCTGCTGTTGCTGGTACATCTGTCTCTTGTAATGATACTGGGAATTTAAACTCTGGTTAGGGTCACTGAAAGCATGAGGCCTAGCATTTGTGTGATATGCTGAAGCCAAAGATGGGCCTTCTGAATTCTGAGGGTATGCAGAATGCAAGGAACCCCTGTTAACTCTTTCAGATAGTGTCATGTGTGGGTTCATGTGATGCAGATCTGTCCCTGGGCCTCTGCTTCTGCCTGGTGACATTTTCAGCTTATCAGCAAGATCCTGAAATTGAGAAGGTGATTTACCCCTGCTGCTTCCAGTTCTGCCAGGTGCTCGTCTCATCTGTGTCGATCTGCTGTCCTGCTGGGGAATGTATTCTGGAGCAGCATCGGACACTGCAGCTCCAGGGCTAGCATTGCCTCGGAAAGATTCATGCTTGATGCCAGCAGGATGACAATGGTCTCCTGTTTTTTTATTATTGAGACTAGCTGAGCTCTTTGACTGTTCAAAATCTTCTTCTTTTATTTGCCCACTGTGAGCTTTCATCTTTGTTTCCATGGATACTAAACCACCAGGGAGTATTACTGACTGGCTCAAGCCAGGGGCAAGACGTTCACTCCTTCCACTTCTGGCCTCAGGACCCATGTGCCCCATTGGGTGAGGGCCAGGATCTCTGACAAGTTGCCTTAATGGAGATATGTCACAGATCACTGATCTCCTCTCTGAAAGCGCTCCCCCTTCATGGGCAGAGGACTGAGACTCCACATCAAACTTTCTAGCAATAGGGTAATCAGTTAGATTTATCTGCTTCATGTCAGGAGCTGCACTGCTAGATTTCCTATCCCAGGGACCCCAGTGAGGGCCTTCCAGGAGAGACCCCATGCTTTTATTTAAGAGGCCTCTATTGGTCAATTCGTTGGTTTGACTAATTAAGATATTGGGCCTCATGGCTCCTTCCAAACTCCCAGCCATCCCAGAATGCTCCTGTGTGTTCCTAGAATACCTTCTGTCTGGATGATGGTGGTACCCCTGTAAGACCTCCTGGAGGAGGCTAGGAAACTTCTCATTCCGGCCTTTGCGCTCACTGTGCCCTGGAAAATCCCCTTTTTCTTGACCAGAAGGATACTGTGGAAAGCCACCAATACTTCTCTGTATACCAGCTGCTATATTATCCTTGTAACTGTATCTTAAACTGCCAGGAGATTTGGAAGGTTCTGTTCTTGCAGGAAAATTTGGCCCAACAACTGCATGACCAGGCTGGCTGTTCCCCTCTCCATTATGGTTAGTGTTATCTCCACTTTTGCTCCCTTTACTTCCTCCTTGAGTTTCTGGCTGCGTCCCGGCATGCCCAGCTTCTTTCGCTCCACTAGCACTAGCTGGTGTCTGAGTGGCTGTGGAAGCATCATCTTGTGCAGGTTTATCTTGTCCACCTGACTTTTCTACTCTTCCTGTCATGGCTTCCCGGGAGACGATCACCCCAACTGCCTTTTCATTCACTTTTGGGGCATTTTCCACAGCCACCACAGCTTCTTTCCCATCAGGGGAGGCCACATCTTCCCTAGCTGCAGGGCTGCTGCTGAGTTTTGGTGGCTCATTCTGCGAGCCTTGTGCTGGTGAGGAGTTGGATCTCTCTAAGTTACCCCCTTTGTAAGTGGTATCTGAGCTGGTGCTCTGGCCACTCAGCTGTCTCACTCTTACCTCTGAACTGCTGGAACAGCCACCATCAAGGGACTCTGCCAGGGGAGACTTGAGTTGTTCCTCTGCCTGGGAGGAACCTTCTGAGTTGGTGCAGCTGTCAGCCTTCTTTGAGGAGGACGACCTTTTGGAACTTTTTTTCTGAGGTGCCAAGGCATCTGAGAGCAACATGTGCTGGACTGTGTTAGGCAGATTGGCCACTTGAGAACTTAGAGCACTCAGGCTGCTCAGCCCTGGATCTGTGAGCCTTTTTTCCTGCAGTCCTTCCAGTCCAAACCCCTTAAATCCCCCTGCATGGGCATTGGGGCTTGGCATCATAGATGGTGTAGGACTCAGCTGAGGCATCATCTGCAGGATTCTGTTTCTAGAACCCATGGACATGTTGCCTTGCCCACACTGGAGATTTTCTCCACCTGGCATGAGTGGAGAAGGGGTAGAACTGCAGCTTGGAGACTGAACCACAGATGCAGCAGGAGATGGATTAGAGATTGGACTAAAGTTTTGGTGGAACTGCATCGGTGACCTTACAGGAACTTCAGTCTGGCTGTATTGCCCCACTTGACTTTGAAGAGAGAGCTTGGTGGCAGCATTTGAATACTGCATTACGTGCTGAGGTGGATGCTGTTGCTGTTGCCCCTGCTGCCCACTTTGAGGCACCTTAGATTGCTCAAAGCTTTTCATTGGTTGAGTCTGAAAGCTGTAGTTTGACTGGGTCCCATATGCCTGTGCATTGGAACCCACAGCATGGCCTTCATACTGCGACCCAGAATTCACACTGTAGCTTCCATCATAATTCTGTCCTGACTGGCCAAAACGCTGCGGGGAGGGGAAAGAGGAGGAGGAGGATGATGAAGGTGGCTGATAGTGTTGGCTGAACTGACCCACTCGTAACTGGTACCCAGAAGCGGAGGAAGGCAGGGTGGTTGGACGCTGCATTGGCTGCAAGTGTGAGGTGCTAGAAGCAGACTGGCTGGAAGCCTGGGGTAAAGGCTGATGAGATTGATAGATCTGCTGTCTCAGCTGCTGCACCTGCTGCTGCTGGCTAGAAGCCTGCTGCTGATACTGGGCACTCCCTGGAGAAAAAGGACCAGTATAATCCTGTTGATAGTGGGATACGCCCCCAAGGGTCGAGTGCTGTGTTTGAAACTGGCCCACATGTCCCTCACTCCCATACTGACTCCCAAAGCTACTCCCTTGGGGGGGCCCATAGCTCTGTACTGGTCCAGAAGGCCTGCGCTGAGGTGGCTGCTGCCCTCCTGACGCCACTGGATCTTTGTTGGCAGCCATATAGTAAAACTCTCCTGCTTCTTTTCTGAAACCTTGGTAGCTCTGATGGCCAGAGCTCTCACCAGGCATTGCTGTAGAGGCTCCTGTTGCTCCACGACGTCCACTGCCAGCACTTCCTCCAAAGCTCTGGAACATCTGGGCCTGCTGGCGGGGGCTGAACTCTTCCAGTCGGGATGAACCGTGCACTTCCTGCGGGTAGCTCTGCTGGTTTCCGTGGTAACTACTTTGCTCCCGAAAGGACTGCATGCTGTTCAGCAGCAGAGCGGCAGCTCAAAAGCCCTCCTAAAGGGGGAGAAAAAGAAAGAGGAAAAAAAAAAGGTATAGCACCCACATCTCCCAGTCACACCAATACCATTGCTCAATTTTACTGTTCTAATAGCAATTAAAATTTAGTATTTGTCTCCTACTTTCTGGTACATCAATGTGTATCCCCTCTCCTCGCTACTTTCCAACCATCTAGGTAGTGCAAATAAGAGGAATCACTCACTTTCAAGAGAATACAAGTTAGTAGCCTACTACCAGTTTCAGTGCGTTTTCAGCATTCAAATAGTAGTCATTTACTAACTGGGTCTGTTTATGTGCGCCTGAAGAAACAAACTTCCAACAATATTTCGCAAAGCAAAGGAGAACAACCCTCACCCTCCAGCTAATTCTACGGCTAATATTGGGAGTAATCAAGTATTTTTTGCTACCATGTTCAAAGATGCAACAATGGGAAGCTTGCAACACTCTCAAACCACTCTTGGATCTACTGTAGGAATGACATCCAAGGCCCACATTTCACTCTGGGAAAGATCTGTTAGAAAACACTCAAGATACAGTTGACCAAAGTTCAAACCAAGATATTCCAGTTAGCAGAATCTATGGGAACCTGTGAAAGAACTGGCACCAGCATGCTCAAAGACATCTGCTCCATGCTCTGTTCCTGACTACTCCAGTGACACTTCTAGGTGAAAACCAACACAGCAAGACAACACATGGTATTCCCCCCGCCTCGTCTGCTTTGTTTTAAAAGATGCAAAGTCAGAACAAGTCCACGCTATTTGAGTAAAAGGATCTACAACTTCATCCCTTAGGACTTTTATATTCCCTTGAATGAAAATTAACTGAAAACATTTGTCAGCTGGAATATAAATTTTGGAATACCATGTATGATCATCTACATTTAAATAATCAACTCCTAAGTAAATGCGCTTCAGGAAGATTGAAGTACATAGGAAAGCCTATTATCCAGTGTATGGAATCATTAACTTGTCCTCAACGAGTGGACCACAGCTGCAAAATTTTTTGGGGACCCTGGCTAGTCCCTCTGTAAAAGCCTGACACATCATTAGATGCATTAAGAAAAGTATGGTAATGAACAAGCGTATGCATATAAACTGTCTTTGTAAAAATTTAAACATATAAATAAAATCAATACAACAGATGACAAAAGCATTTCATTTCTGAAATACCCTGTGGTCTTCTCTTCCTGAAAACAAACTAGATAAAGCCACCTGGAGAGACTCCTTCCTTTAAATAAATCTTAAGACAATGCCCACACTTTTCCAGGAAACAGAACCCTGACTCCTCAGACCAGTAACTTCCTGGAAGACTTGCCTGCATTATGTTTTCTCATTTAGCCATGTTTTATGCCAGGTGTTTTGTTGCCATTAGGGTCTTTCAGAAAGGCATCCTTGTTGTATTTGTATTTCTACTACCTGTGTGTGCATGCAGGCTACAGAACACACACAAAAATCCCCCACTGCAGCACGTCTCCACAGTCCCTCTGCTTATGTAAAGGCATCTTTGTGTTGTTGCCCTGGTTCACATGGCTTGATGTCCACAAGAGTATTACTGAAATATTTACTAGAATCAGAAAGGAAACTTTCAAATTGTTGATACTTCCAGTTCTGTCTCTCTCCTTTCTAGGAAGTCAACTTTACAGCTGTTTTAATTTTATACTCTAATATTTTAAGTGTCATAATATGAGAGGCCTGCTGTTCTGCTGAAGTTCCACTTTTTAGCATTTTAAAGACCACATATATCACATGAATAATACTTCTATGAATGCCACATCATACTGATGTGTCCAGTCTGGGCTCCTTATGGATAAACCTCTCCCTTTTCTGAATTATTTCCTTTGATGTTTCATCAGTTTGAGGCTCCTGCCCTCAAAACTGGGATACCTAATGCAAGCTTCTTTCTCCTTTTTTTGTATGACTTGCTGTTACGGTGAAAAGTAGGACAAAAAAGTAAAAGCAGGGAACAAAACATACATAGAAACAGAAGGAAGTTATCAAACAAAAGGTAAGAGAACATCTACTGTAACTGGCAGATGTTAGAAAGCAGTTTCTCTAGATAAGCAGTTTGGGGCTCTGCAATCAGCAACATTCATGTGGTATGAAGACTGCGTGCACACCCTGGCAGTCACGTGCTTTGCATCCTCTTCTCATGAAAACAACATTTCCATCCTCATGACAGGCTTGTGTCTCACAGAATCTCAGACTAATTTTTAAATATGACTTTAATAAAGCTTACTTTGCATAGTCTGAACAAGGTCTCAGGATGCCTGTTCTGGCATTACATCATACAAAAACTGTCATCACTGATGATACCCATTCTTCTATAGAGGCTTGAAAACTGCTAACATATTAACAATACTAGGAAACAGTCTTAAGAGCTCCTCACTATTAAAAATAAAGAATAATTTTAATTACATAATGGAACAGAAACAGCACAAGATGCTGTAAAATACCTCTAGGAACAAAGATCCATCAAAGGTCAACCTGAGGCACAAATTCCTATCCTCCATAATCTCATGCAATCACATAGTATTTATTTAGTCCAGAAGATATATGTGCTAGCTCAAAACAGGGAGAACATGTTTTTTTCCTTCAATTTATTGTAATTTTTTTAATCTTGGGTTTTACCCTGACAAATAAAGTTTTCATCAGGAGAACTTAAACTGCTCATGGTCTAAGCAAATGCTTTCTGTTTTCAAGTCTCCTACAAAACAACATTCGCTTTGAATATCTCGTACAACCAGTAGAGTTAACACAACCAGTAGAATAGCAGTCAAAGAAAGGAGAAAAGAGGCATTTTATTAATAGCAAGATTAAGAAAAGATAGGAGGTGCTTCAATCCATTACATCATTGATAACTTAAGACATACAGCACATTTACTGTCACTAATATACTACAAATATAAAACTATTACAATTACTATTGTAATAATCTTTCTTAATAACAACAGCACTGTAAAGTGCTCAGATCTGAGTGCTATGTTCTCAGCAAAACCACTGAGAATAATTCCATGGGCAAGCTCTGTTAATAAAATACCTTCAGACAGATGAAGCCTTCAAAGTCTACCTAGATCCACGGGAAAAAATATATTTCATTAATTTTTTACTGGAAGCCTTTCAAGAAAACGTTTTCAGCTGGCACATACTCCTCCACATGCAGGAACTCAAGAGAACAATACACCAGCTGCTGACTAGAGACTACAACACAATCATATAAAATTCTGTAATGGTGGTACACATCCGTAATCTAATCCCCAGCAGAGGGGGCAAAGTCCCACCTCCAAAAATGTGCTCCAATAACAGCCACAAATTACACACACTTACAGTGTTTTCCAACACATGCAACAAAAACATCCAAAGCCTTCCCCATTTATTCAAAGGAAAGGTAAGATTCTGGCAGAGCTTTTAGTACTCCAGTGTCACACCTACACTCTCACTACATGTGCACCCAGCTCTATCAATAAAGCTTCATGATTCTTCTCAAGCATTTACAGCCTGTAGCTGTAGAGCCATCTAAGCACATCCACCTAAAGATTACAGACTACATTCACTAGGCTAAGTAGTTGCACTCTGCAACACTTCTATTTCTTCCCCGATAGCCTAACAATCAAAATTTGCCTTCAACCTGGTAGAAACAAAGGAAGCATATTACAAACTTGTGTGGCTGATAAAGAAACAGCTTCAGTGACAAAATTCACTGCACATAAGTCACAAATAGGGAGAAGCAGTAGGTCCTTTTATCCATATCACAGACTTATTCATGAAACAACTGAAGTTATTTCAGGCAGTCTTTCAACCTACCTTCTCCATGTGAACTTATTTTTAAGCACATCTACAATGCAGATTTTGTTTCTTGTTTAATTGTCTGAAACAGCCTTGTCGATCAACTTTGTTAACATAGGAGTTCCTCAAAATACTGAGCTACTGCATTCAGATCCTACTGTGAGCAAGATTACTAAATAGTAGTCAACAGTATGTAAGCATCTTTCATCAGCCCTCCCACATCAAGATTACAGTTTGAAATGATCTTCTGCAACATACTGTGCTCCATTTTTTTAAATCCATATAAATCTTTAAAACTTTTTTGTCCCAATTACCAAAGACTGGACAAATACAGGACAGCTGCCCAGATTTTCCCACACAACATTGATGCCAGCATAGAAGTGCAGCACTACATACAGACAGCTCAAAATATGTGAGCTAAAAAACAAAATACTGTGGGGATATGCTTAAGTCTTAATGATAAGCCTATAGAGGAGCAAACGAAACCAGCATCACTTAATTCTGTAGGAGGTAAGTGAGGTCCTTCTGCTTCGTTAAATTTTCTTTAGACTTGGGTTGACTACTGCAACCCATCTGTGCAGAGAAGTCTCAGGCAGCAGTCAAATGCAATATATTTTCGGTGATCTGTCAAAGACCTCTCACTTCCTAGCATGCTTATCAGGAGAGAAAATGTAGTTATAGGCAGGTGACAAACAGTAAGATAGCATTTTCCATAGTCAAGAAATGTACATGAACAAGTGGGTTTTTTATAAAGTGTCCAGGCTTCTCATTAAAATAGACTTATTTGCTAAATGCTGGGCAAATAACAGAGATATACATACATCTCCAGAGCCACTTCTAGTCACAACCTGTACAAAACACAAAAATTACCATTTTTGTCCCTCCTCACTGTATCTTCATAAAGTAGCAGAGCACAACCAAAAAAACCCCACCAAACCAGAACTTGAGTATGAGCAACTCATTGGCATAATTTGTAAGTAAAACAATCACCAGGATCTGAATTAAGTCTGAAATATAAGAAAAAAAGATTTCCACATACTGAGTATCATTTCCATTGTCAAGGCCAAGATGCTGACCCTAATTTCTGCAGGTACACAGTTATTACTTGCACACCTGAGCAATGGCTGTGAGTAGACTGATCTTGTTGCAGATTTGGGGGAACATTACCCTGTCTGCTGCTTTTAAGAGAAGGCAAATCAGCTATGATTTGATGATGAACTTAAGGATCAAGTAGATGAATGTAAGGACCAAACCTAAGACTTCATTTAACAAAATAACAGATCTAACTTACTACTTCTACATTTGATGTCTTTTTAAAAGAAAAGGGAAACAGGTTTTAGTTTTCAGCCTTAGGTGTGACATGGAAGTAAACCAAGACAGCCAGCACTTCAAAAGGCCACCAGTTTGTCCAAGCAATAATACTCGCTGCTCACTTCTTTCAAAAAGTTGTGGTTACCCTGAACTGTGAACAGATTTTCTTCATACCTTTATAGAAAGCTGTTTCAGATCCTGCTCCATTAAAAGTTACTTTCACATACTACAAATAAACAAAATGATCTAAAACATGGGAAACTCTGATATTGTCTTGTTCACCATCACATTTCAACAGAAAACTGCAGTCAGATCTAGCTCTCACCAAGCCATCATTATTTATTCTACCAAAGAAACCTTACTACACCGCTCGAAGTTTAAACAGTATACAATTAATTTTCACTGAGAGTGCCAGAACCTGTTGAAGTAGATAAACTGAAATAGATAAAGTATCTTGGAAAGTATACAAAAATTGATGCCAAAACCAGAACACTGTTACTGAAATATGAATTTTACATTCTAAAAAAACAAAAACACAAAAAAAACCCTCCTCACAACATGTCTTAAAAACACCCATATGTAGCTGTTACAGTTAAGTGTCTAATAAAAATATGTATCAGCAACAAGTCTTGCAAATCAATGCTAATACTGGCCTTGACATAAAAACTGAATTTCATCCTGCCCAGTGAAAAACTTCATCAAAAGATTTCTCTAGTGAGTTAAAGCTTGGTCAAGTGGATTGTAACTAGTTTCCATCATCTCACAGAGACACTATGCCTTCTTTATAAAAATGTCTGTACAGGTTTTTAGAAAGTCTGAGTGTATGAGCTTAAATCCAAACAACTACAGAAATGTTTCTCACAGAATGGGTGAAGAACAGATGAGTGTGGCAGAAGGAACACAGTGAGCTTTGTCAGTTGAGAGAGGGGAATGCTCTGGGGATTATTGAGCTAAGACAAGATCTACATTCACTTCTTATTTCATGTATTTCCCAAGTGGCCCCAGAAAATTTTACTAAGCCTGAGTCACTGCATCTTCCTGTCTCACAGAGGAGACATGAACAGACATATTCAGAGTACTCAACTGCTATAACAAAAGGCATCATATAAACAAACAACAACAAAATGATCAGAATTTTGCATGTGGATATTATTTGACTACTGATTTCTTCCCCCACCCTCAAAATATTTTTTCTGAATTATTTTTTCCAAAAATATTTGGTTAACACCAAATTAAAAATACCCAACCTGATTTTTGTGGCTGCAAGTCTGTCTTACTACATGAACAGAACTAAAATAGCATCTCCAGTTAAGCTCTGAACTTTGAAGTGTACCGTTAAATTCATATTCCTAAACATGAAGAAAGAAGTTTGATAAGAACAAAATTTTGTTGTAAGCTGGTATTAAAGTTGTGGTGCTATGTAAACGTACTTCTAGAATTATATAATATTGGTTCTCAGTCTCAATCGACAGTACAGGTGCACTTAAATAGTTATTTCTTTTAAAAATCCACCAACCAGTTGCTGAAAGTTCTCCTTCTAAATTTTAAACAGATACTGTTATTTTAATAAGAACCTATGCAAATCACTCAGATTCCATTTTATGTCCAAGATTAAAACAACAATTTTGGTTTCACATATAGGGTCAGTCCTCTAAGCACTAGCTTAACAGATCACCTCCTCCATGATGCTAACACAGCCATTCATGCAGCAAGCTAGATCAGGGAAGAGATATGGTTGAGAAACAATTCTGCAAGAGCGAAAAGCCATTTCTGAACTGACAGATCCATTCACTGTATCATCACACAAACATCTGTACCAGCAAAATGGACACAGCAGGAACTGCTTAAGTGGCATGGCTACTGAAGTGCACTCGAAATCAGAAGTTCATATTTAAAAGGCTCTTCATCTTTACACAACAGTCAAACAACCCTTCCCACCATCAAAATGAAAATAATACTGAACACTCAGCTCCTCGTTTCTTTTCTCCAAGCTGCAGATCAGCTGATTGCACATCCTAACCCAATTCACTAGTCCTCCGAAAAGTTTGGCGACTCATTATATGCCTCTTATTGCAAATTCATCTGCGTCTGTCTCTCCAGTGTCTCCATACAGTCAATCATCATGTCTGCTTCCACCATACAGCAAAATCCGAGCAACCATTTCAAGGACAGCTCCGGATCTGCTCATCACTTCCTCAGATATGTGAGATAGAAGGTTCAGCAAAGGCATCACAACTCTCACCAAACCTTCACCTTTCAGTTACAAAATTGAAGACAGTGGAAATAAGTCAATTATTCATTGCAAGAGGAAAACAGAAAAGAGCAAGCAGGGTTGCCAGGTTCTACCTGTCCAGACTCCCACTTTCATTGCAGAAATTAGTTTAGTACCACAAACACTCAGAACTATACAGCAGTAAAAAAAAAAAAAAATCAAATGCATTACTTTTAATTAACTTTTATAAATTGTTCATACTAAGTACTAGCCCCTGTCTTTAAATGCATTATCTCTTCAAATTATGATAAGTTGCTAAGATGAATACTTAGGTCATATTTAATATCACCTATAACACATGTCTGTCTTTTCTATTCAATGTAGTCTATACAATTAAGTCATCTTATTCTGTTTTACAATGCCTGGTGCAATGAGCCTGTAACTAAGACTCCTGGGAACTCCTCAAGGCAAATGAAATAAATTAACACAAAATCTCTATCAGTTATGTGCAAGTATTACTACAATACAGGTAGTATACAAGAATTAAATCCATTGATTAGGATAAAACCATTGTTGAAGATAATACCAACTAGTTCCGTTACATGCAATAACATTAAAATCACATATATAAATATAATCTCAATCTACTGAAACAAACAAAATAAAGAATTACTGTCCACTTGCAGAAAAGCTGGACTCAAATTTAAGTCCTCCAAACTTCTTACAGATAATTTTTGTTCCTTTGAGATAACACAAGAAATTTAGCTATGCACTATAGCACGTTCAAGTTTCACTAGCCAAGGTTATCATTCTTCCTATCAATTTAGCACTTCATGCCCCTGAAATGACACAGGTTTAAGAGAAATTTGGATGTGGAAGGTCTGCAAATACTCCTGCTATGGAATACTTGAGACAAAGATACAGTCAAGACCATATGATGCTTACTGATAAAATGTTTTCTCTAACATAAGAAAGAAGTGGTTGAACTTCCCTCAAAAAAATTCCAAGCATTTTTAAGATTTTCACACTAAAAAACCCAACAACTTTTCTCTGACATCTCTCCTTGTCTCCTACAATCTATATCCTCTAAACACCACTTTGTTCATTCCTCCACCCTCTAGTTCCACACCATCTGCCTCATGCTGAAGCCAAAAGTTGAAGCAGATCCATTCCTATAATTTAAGCGTTGTCTCCTAAGAGAGACTAACAGGGAGAGACTAAGACTACAGCCACAGTTACAGGGAGATAGGAGAAACAGTTCCGATCAATACATAAATAATTTAAATGTACAAAGTGACTCCACAAAACGATGACTTCAGTGGCAGCATTATTTTAAGTAGTTCCTCCCCCATCCTACCTTCCCATTCCCAAGACTCTCATTCCCACCCCAACACTGCAGGTTTTCTTTGGATTTTTCAGATTGGACTAGTTTCTTGAACCATCTCATTGTGCATCCCCACTGTAGTTATACTGGTGTAACCAGACAGGTGACAGAAAGGAGGCAGCACACTGCAGTGTTGGAGCAAACAGTTAAGGACCCTTTAAATTCACACTTTTTGAAATTCCTGTAGCACTAAGCCTTAGCCTAAAGTACCTAATTTGGTTCACTCTCACCAGCTTCCCCGTGGAGTCAATGAGAGCCTTTCAGAAGGTCTCTTTCCATGTCAATTTTATAAAGGTGATTGAACTTCTAATATACCTCAGTTAAATGTCTGAAATTGTATGGTATAAACTCAGGCCACTGTAACCAATAAACAAGATACTGTATCCTGCTACTTTAAATTGCAGACACTTAACTCCATGCTTCTAAGTTCTGCTGCTCCAGTCAAAGGCATGGTGAATGACAACAGTAGTCAGACCACACCACAGACACAAAATTAACTCTAATGAGCATAAGCAGTTCACAGAAGTGAACAAGCCACAGCTGCAGATCCTCTCACAACTGGGGTCTAAAAGCTTTCTCCTCCCCCAGCAGACTTCAGTATAACCACAGTGATAGTGTCAGGCAGCGTTTGAAGTTGTTGATGGAGATACACATGGAAAATTGATGGATGAAGCTTCCACTGCATGTATTCCAATCTTGTATCCTAGAGCATATATCCTAAAGAAAGTCAACAGTTGAAAGCAAAGAGAAGGGATGAATTCAGCACCAGAGAAGAAGCAAAACATCTATAAATACAGATTAGTGGAGGACAACAAAGACACTGCTCTCTGAGTATAATTTTTGGAAATGCTAGAGTTAAGATTCCAAAGTAAGACAGAGGGAGCTTTAGATGGTCCACTACTCTCAGAATCAGCCCCATCATTCTGTTAATCTTGAGCTCCTGCAGTCATTCATCTTGTATACCTGAGACAAAAAAAAAAAATCAGAAGACTCCACTATTTCTTTCTCCATCCTGCCTCCCCTCAAGAGGTGGCTAAATAAAGAGGGACAATTAACATAAACCATACATGATGGATTATATATAATCTTCCCATAATGCTAATGTATTCCTAGAGTTCTATTACAAGAACATGAAGATGAGATGCTGTTTCCTCCCTTGCTCTAAACCATCCAAATGTTCAATGAAAAACTGAAGTTTGCTACCTTGTTTCATCTAGAAAGATGACAACACAAACAAGTCATTGGCTTCTACCTTGAGAATTGTTCCTGCTTTAATTCTTCATGTCTCGTTAACCCACTGGGCAAAAGTTTCTTACTCCTTGGCTTATTTCAGAAGGGCAATGTACACACAGAGCTAATCAGGAAAAATTTCATGAGTAAATACAGCCTAACAAAGTCTTTCTAAACACTACAGTTCTGTGGATAAGGAATTGTCCTGTTTTCGGCTGGGATAGAGATAATTTTCTTCCCGATAGCCGGTATAGTGCTGCGTTTTGGATTTGGGATGAAAACATACCGATGTTTCCAGTTGTTGCTAAGCAGTCAAGGATTGTCCAGCTTCTCGTGCTGGCCTGCCAGCAAGAAGACAGGGGGTGCCCAGGAAGCTGGGAGGGGATACAGCCAGGACAGCTGATCCAAACTGGCCAAAGGGATATTCTGTACCATACAGTGTCACGCTCAGTATATAAAGGTGGGGGGAAGAAGGAGGAAGTGAGGGATGTTCAAAGTGATGGTTTGTCTTCCCAAGTAACCATTAGGCTTGATGGAACCTTGCCTTCCTGGAGATGGCTGAACACCTGCCTGCCGATGGGAAGTAGTAAATAAATTCCTTGTTTTGCTTTGCTTGTGTGAGCGGCTTTTGCTTTATCTATTAAACTGTCTTTGTCTCAACCCACGAGTTTTCTCACTTTTACCGTTCCACTTCTCTCCTCCATCCCACAGGGGGCTTGGGGGGATGAAGCGAGCGAGCGGCTGTGTAGTGACTAAGAGAGACTAAGAAAGGCAAAGGAAGGATATTTCTCCATTATAACACACTGATTTGGAGGGAAGGGGATAAGGATAGCACAGCTCAGTTTTTTTCATGCAAAATAAATAGCGTCACTTTGGAGCAATACTCAATTATGCTCCTGCTACTTCCACTCTCCAGCAGTACAGAAGAGAATCTGCCACTCACTCAGCAATGCCCTACGATACAAAGACAATCTGCTACCACCTTCTGTAACAATTTTGCCCAACTCATTTATTTCACTGCCTGCCAAGTGTATCATACTACGTAAGTGTATCGTAAGTGTCATACTTTTCAAGACCTATCTAAAAGACCATTTTTATGTAGCAATATGCACAAAGTATGGTCAGGATCAAGAACACCACAAAATCTGATGAGCACATTTCATGGAGAAGGGGGAGAAGGGAAACATCCCCACTTCCACATGCATGAAGAGAGATAGGGAAAACTTACAGTGTCAAACCAAAACATACACCATATGACAGAACATTGTTGACTTCACTCTTCCCTTGAATGCAAGATAAGAAACAAAAGGAAGACATAATACAGAATCATGGAATCATTTAGGTTGGAAAAGACCTTTAAGATCATCAAGTCCAACCGTAAATCTAACACTGCCAAGTCCACCACTAAACCATGTCCCTAAGCACCACATCTACATGTCTTTTAAATACCTCCAGGGATGGTGACTCAACCACTTCCCTTTTCCAATGCTTTACAACCCTTTTGGTGAAGAATTTTTCCTAATATCCAATCTAAACCCCACCTGCGCAACTTGAGGCCATTTCCTCTTGTCCTATCGCTTGTTACTTGCAAGAAGAGACTCATAACCACCTCACTACAACCTCCTTTCAGGCAGCTGTAGGGAGCGACCAGGTCTCCCCTCAGCCTCCTTTTCTCCTGACTAAACAACCCCAGTTCCCTCAGATGCTCCTCATCAGACTTGTGCTCTAGACCCTTCACCAGCTTTGTTGCCCTTCTTTGGACACGCTCCAGCACCTCAATGTCATTCTTGTAGTGATGAGCCCAAAACTGAACACAGTATTCAAGGTACAGCCTCACCAGTGCCGTACAGGGGCCTGCTGGCCACGCTATTGCTGACACAAGCCAGGATGCTATTGGCCTTCTTGGCCACCTGGGCACACTGCTGGCTCATATTTAGCCAGCTATTGACAAATAACCCCAGGTCCTTTTCTGCCGGGCAGCTCTCCAGCCACTCTTCCCCCAGCCTTTAGCGTTGCATGAGGTTGCTGTCACCCAAGTGCAGGACCTGGCACTTGGCCTTGTTGAACGTCATACAGCTGGCCTCAGCCCATCGATCCAGCCTGTCCAGATGCCTCTGTAGAGCCTTCCTACCCTCAAGCAGATCAACACTCTCAACCCAACTTGGTGTCATTTGCAAACTTACTGAGGGTGCACTTGATCTTCACGTCCAAATCATTGATGAAAATATTAAACAGAACTGTTCCCCTGGGGAACACCACAAGTGACCAGCCACCAACTGGATTTAACTCCATTCACCACAACTCTTTGGGCCTGGCCACCCAGCCAGTTTTTTACTGGTAAAAAGAATACACCTGTCCAAGCCAAGAGCAGCCAGTTTCTCCAGGAGAATGCTGTGGGAAACAGTGTCAAAGGCTTTACTGCAGCCTAGGGAGGCAACAACCACAGCCTCTCCCTCATCCACTAAGCGGGTCACTTTGTCATAGAAGGAAATCAGGTCAGCCAAGCAGGACCTGCCCTTCATGACCCGATACTGACTGGGCCTGATCACCTACTTGTCCCGTACATGCCACATGATGGCACTCAAGGTGCTCCATAACCTTTCCTGGCACAGAGGTGAGACTGACAGGCCTGTAGTTCCCCAGATGCTCCTTGCAGCTCTTCTTGTAGACAGGCATCACATTTGCTAACCCCAGTCAGCTGGGACCTCCCCAGTTAGCCAGGACTGCTGATACATGATGGAAATTGGCTTGGTGAGCACTTTCACCAGCTCCCTCAGTACCCTTGGGTGGATCTCATCCAGCCCCATAGATCTGTGTGTGTCTAAGTGGTGTAGCAGGTCACTAACCATTTCCCCTTGGATTATGGGGGATTCATTCTGCTCCCTGTCCCTGCCTCCCAGCTCAGGGGGCTGGGTACCCAGAGCACTAGTCTTACTATTAAAGACTAAGGCAAAGCTCCCTGTCCCTGCCTCCCAGCTCAGGGGGCTGGGTACCCAGAGCACTAGTCTTACTATTAAAGACTAAGGCAAAGAAGGCATTAAGTACCTCAGCCTTTTCCTCATCCTTTGTCACTATGCTTCCCCCCACATCCAACAAAGGACAGAGATTCTCCTTAGCCCTTCTTTTGTTGCTAATATATTTAGAGAAACATTTTAAAATTGTCTTTTACAGCAGTAGCCAGATTAAGTTCTAGGTGGGCTTTGGCCCTTCTAATTTTCTCCTTGCATAACCTCACAACATCCCTATAGTCCTCCTGAGTTGCCTGCCCCTTCTTCCAAAGGTCATGAACTTTCCTTGCCCCCCGAGTTCCAGACAAAGCTCTCTGTTCAGCCAGGCTGGTCTTCTTCCCAGCAAGCTTGCCTTTCGGCACATGGGGACAGCCTGCTCCTGCACCTTTAAGATTTCCTTCTAGAAGAATGTCCAGCCTTCCTCAACATCTTTGCCCTTCAGGACTGCCTCCCAACGGACTCTGTTAACCAGGCTCCTAAACAGGCCGAAGTCTGCACTCTGGAAGTCCAAGGTGGCACTTCTGCTGACCCCCCTCCTTACTTCTCCAAGAACTGAAAACTCTTATCATTTTGTGATCACTGTGCCCAAGATGGCCTCCATCACATCACCCACACAAGTCGTCCCCTATTCGCAAACCACAGGTCCAGCGGGGCACCTTCCCTAGTTGGCTCACTCACCAGCTGTGTCAGGAAGTTATCTTCCACACACTCCAGGAGCCTTCTAGACTATTTCCTCTCCGCTGTATTGAATTTCCATCAGACAATATAATGCTGACCATGCAGTATTCACTACATTTATCAGATAACCATTCATGTTAATTAAAAAAAAAAAATCACATACAATGTTCCCACTATTCCAGAACTTCTACTCGTAGGAAACACAGTTGGACAAATCAAATCTCATAGAAATTCAAGTGTATCCAGGCATCTGACCAAAGGTAACAGCAAATTGCAGATACTGAATTGGAAGCTGATTAACAACATTTCATTATGGTGTACAATGGTTTATTCCTTTAAGTTCTGGCAGGTGTAACAGCACGTATTTTTCTTTCAGCTAATAAGTTTTAGGTATGTTTTTCATAGTCATTAGCAATGTTGTATATGGACATAAGCCATCTATAGTCAGTTCTGCTAATACTAAGTCTCTAGTTCAGTAAAAGCCATTACCAAGACAGAGTTTGCAGCACATATTTTTACAGGAAAAGTGATATGAACAATACTTAAAATAAACTGTGTTAAAGCTTCTAGCATAGTAGCTCCCCATACAATTTCTAGCTAAGTACTGAGCTCTTATCAGAACTCATCAGAGGTTTCTGTTTATGACTTGCAATTTACTAGCAATTAGATGACTGAGTTCATACTAGTAAAATACTCCAAAATAAATCATCACATTCCAGCACAGAATACACAATGATTCCATAGGCAGTTATTGGTATGAACACAGACATGCTGCGTGCTTACAACAAAGAGAAAAAAATCCCTCGTTTTCCTAGCTTTTTTGTATTTGTTGCATCACAATGCAGGCAAGAAATAACGGGCTTCTCAAATGGAGAAAAGCTCAAATCTCAAAGGGACTCAAGCCAGGGCTCTTGGACAAAGAACCTGGTAACACATTTTCCACTCTTCCAATATTATCACCGGTTGCAAACACTGTGGTAAAAAGAAGAAACACAAAGAGCACTGGGAAAAGCACTGGCATATTCACTGTCACCAGGTCAAGCTGACAAGAGGATGCTTGTGTTTTCTTCTACCACTTCTTAACTCTGTTCTTGAGGAATCAATAGACAAGAGGCAAGAAAAAACATGAGTTTTACTGCAACATGAATGCTTCGTCGTACCCAGGTCAAAACTGGAAGTTTGACTGCTTGTGCTGTTGTTCATAAATGCAGCACAAACAAGTTCAAGAGTTGGTAAAATTTAACTTTCACATTTTTTTGTCTTCAAAGGCAAATAGGCAGCATATCACAGACTCTAGAACATCCTGAACTGATCTCATCCTCTAGCAGGGCTAAACAGAATCTGCTTTTGATTACATATCAGCCTCAACTTTCGAGTCTTTTGGTCTGGCTCTTCCCCCCCACTTTTTTTAAATGAAAGGAAACCCATGTACATGCATAGTAAAGAAAGTCATACGCTTTTCCAAGTGTCCAAAAACAAACCAATATATAACTCAGTGGCAAGCAGTAGTGGAAAGGCTCAGCTGAAGAAATCCAGGAGCAGTATAGCTAGACACTAGTGTGACACAGATGCACCAGCAGTGCTGTACATGGCTGTAAGACAGAATCTTCCATTTTTCCAGTCAGTCAAGAGGGAAGTCTAATCAAGAACTGTAAGGGAGGGGACCCAGGTCAGAGTAACAGTACAACCTTTTTTTTTCTTTTAAATAAGAGAAGTTTGATAGAAACAGAATTGCACATTAACAGAATACAATAGCCTCTCTTGCATGATTTTAGAGAAGTACAAACCTCTACTTAATTTGCGTTTGTGTCCTCTATCAGTAGTACTACACAGTTTTCTACCAAAAAAAAATAACCTACATAGCATATAAACACTATTAGAAGTGGTTAAAATACTTAAGACTACCTTTAGTTTTTTTAGTCCAAAAGCTAGATCAGAACTTAAAAATTTTTTGAGAAAGATCTCGCCAAAAACAGCTAAGAAAAAACACCTTTTGCTATCAGACTGCAGTTTAACTACTTGAATGGGAAGAGTTGGTAGGTCTCAGTCCAGTCTCTACCAAGAAATCAGCATGTTAACTGTCTCTTCAGAAATTGTCGTACATAACCTTTCCTGTCTCAGAGGCCAATTGCAGGATTAAGTAACACAAATTCTCACACAGCCAGTTAAGTTACACACTGAAGCCTGAGAAGCTAGCACTGCCAAAAACATTTCTAAATCTTTGAAAGTTATAAGAACTCAGGTTCCAAAAACATTAGTTTAATATCCTTCATAAGAATAAAATATAATTGAACAGGGTATGAAAAAATAAATATGTTTTAATTAAAAAGCTACCCCACCCAAACAGAGATCTGGCATACCCTGTGTCAAAAGGCAAGATATACATAAGCCAGCTATAAACTCTTAAATATACCCTTATCTCAAATTATAGGGAAGCCAAGCAAGCAGCATGAAATTATTCGAGTTTATTACATATTATGCCCTCGTTCCATATAGCGACCTGCCAAGCTGGCAGAATAGCAACAGGAATTGTGCAGTACAATTCCTATGAAGAGACCCTTCTAAGAGCAACAGTATTGCCATTTTGCTGTGCTTCATGGGTGGTTTAGTTAAACATGACCTAAAAAGGAAGGGAGAAAGGGGGTATGTAATGATTTTCTTTTTAACATTGTACCAAAAGCCCAAAAGGACTTCTTTGCACACATTTCCACAACAGGAAGAAGGAGGGAAGGGAAAACAACCCCAAAACCTACGCGTTTCACTCTTTTTCCTACAGACGTTATACACATATCAATCATGGATGGAATCATATCAAGAACATTTATACTTATACTGCTTTAAGTCTTTAAATTTAATCCAAGCATCCTTTAAAATGTAGTAAAGAAGAGGTTAGTATCTCCCCCGTTCTTCAGTTAAAGGTTAAGGAAACAACTTCTGACAATAAAGAGAGGTGTCCTTTAACAACTAATACACAAACAATTTTTCTGTTTCATTTGAATAACCTTCAGATCTTGTTTATGCATTATAGAAACAGATTTACTCCTTTAATAAAAATTCACCTCAAGCCTTCTTTATGGAGCATTAATGACTAAAAGAAGGATAAAAAAAAATAATCCTGACCTCCTGTTAAAGACACTCACAACCAAGCTGCTCCCAGTGCTTTCATATCGGGAACCATGCTTAACCTGCCCCAGGCTGCAAAGGTATGTTATAGTATACATCTCAGCAAAAATGCAGGTTTCAGCAGTCCCAAAGCCTCCGAAATCTGATTTAGAGATCAACGCCCAAATTGTGTCAAACACATACTATTCTACTAAAAAGGACGCTAACAGATTTAAAGCTAAGTATAGTCTGAAGAATACCAAACTTGCAAGAAGGTCCAAAAACCTACCCTAGATATTTAAGTCTACTAACACAAAGGCCAAAAGCTATCAACTTGTCTAAGGTCATTCCCAGAACTATAAGCAATAAAAATGTACAGTAGCAAGTCATATTTTTAACATGAAAGACATTGTCATACTCCCACTCAGAAGGCATAGTAGTTTGCTTGCTAATTTAACCAGAAAACACAAACATATGCATTTCATGTACCAGCAATTTACAGAAATGAGGAAATACTATTCTCCTCTCAGCATAACATTATCAAAGTTTAAGACATAGATGACTAAACTAATAAATATCTCTTTCCTTTTTTTATAGTAATTCTTTCTGCAGTACGCGAATGAAGCTGCCTTTTTATATGCGAACAAGACCTAACGCAGAGACAACAGATGAAAAAAAATACAGCTCCAAACAACTCAAGTTAAAGTGAACTAATATGGAACCCTATTTAAAGATGCAGATTTAAGAAAGAAAAAAAACCCCACAAACACAAAACATTTCAACCAAATGAAAAGTCACTAGTAACAATACTAAGAAGTATTTATCGCATAGGTTTAACCAAGTGGACTTAGTTAGGCTATGCAATACCCATCTATAAACCTCAGAAACCAAAGTTATCTTAACAAAAACAGCTCTTCTTGACTTGAGTTCAGCCAATATGCTATAGACCTAACCCAAAGGTTGCTGCATCTCCATCATACAGTCATTTTATTGTTCTACAAAGACCAGGTAAAGGCAAGACAACTGCTACATGTACACCTATTGATCAGGAAGCATGCTAAAAATCAAATGCTCCAAAGAATTACCCATGGATGAATCAACAGATGGCAACAAGTGACACAGACATGAATAGTTTTCCAAATGCTAACCTGAAACACAGCAAGCTCCGACACCAATCCTCAATCCCCTCACAGGTATCTTTCTTATTTTTCCTTTTGTTTTCAAAGAAGGATTAAAAAAACACCTGGAATGGTACAGGAAACAATACTGCAGTTTAACCAAACTGTCTGCCCTTTTAATGAAGGAGAGAATGTTATGGATAAGACAGTATACACAAGAAATAAGGGTTTCTGATGGTGCCAAATCTACCCACAGAGACAATCACTTGCTGATTCACGTACAAATGTGCTCCTATTTTCAGCCTAATAACAGAGTCTCAGTATCATTAGACAGCTCTGATACATAGGTTAAAACACTTAGGTTACATAACTTTCTCTTATTCCTTCCTTGAAGGTAAGGAAAAATAACTTCCAGCTGCAGTCCTAAACACAACTTTCAGCAGAGTAAGCTGCATTAACAAAGGACAACCTGACCCTCACAGCAGTCCAGACACACTATATTTTAATTGAACAAAAATAAGCCTCCAGTTAAGTTAAGCCTCCAGTGAGAAAAAAGCACTACGAACCTCAAGCATTCACAATACAGCTTGTCCATCTACTGCAATTTGTGCACGGGTTGCACCTATCTTCTCTGACATTTTTAATCATTTACCCCTTCAACAGAAGCACCAATCCCCACCAGCCCCATAAAAACTTCGCATTTCTGGCAGAAGACCATTCTTTTAGGACAGGAAGACAGATGGGCACCTCACCACAGAGCACGAGGACCTCTCTGCACGCATAAACACAAACAATTTGTTTTTAAAGAAAAAAAAAAAAAAAGAATTGTTGATAAAAAAAAAAAGCGGGGGGGGGGGGGGGGGGGGGGGGGAGGGATAAATGTTCTAACAAGAGAACTTCCCAAGAGCCCTTTCACGAGTCCTCCTCGTACCCAACAATCGCCCTCCAGCTCACGGATGAGACCCCACATCCCCTCCACACAG
>NW_010547008.1:0-16212 GCF_000687285.1 Phaethon lepturus
CTGGCTGACTCACCCTAGGCACTCCCTTGGATGAACCTTAACAAACAATCTTACAAATCACCTGCTGATTTTAAAAAACAATTACATGTCTGAGAAAGGTCATTAAATAATGCATAGTATGGCAAGTGACAAAGACTTACATTAATGGAAACTCTTAACGCTGTTACCATGGTTAGTGTGAAAAACATGCCCAAAAGGGGCCAGTGCTGTTGACTGCCACTATTGATTCCAGAAAATCTCATTAGGTCTGCTTCGCAACAAGTTATGAAATACTGGAGAAATGCCTGTCATTGTTCTTCTGTCAATTAGAAACAAATACAACAAAAGGATAATCTGTTTTTTCTTACTGTATCTCTGTTCTGTATATAGCTCCCGCCCACAGTGTATTATTTACTATTGAACAACAGAAATATTTTAATGGTGGGAAAGGAAAACTCTGACTCCAGTCATTACCTTCCAATATTCTTTCTGTATACCTGGTCTGGCTTCACATCTTTAGTTGCAGAGCCAGATCATAAATACTCTTCCTTTAGTGACTTTTCCCTTTTTACTCAGATGGCTTTTAATCATTAACCTGTGCAGTTTTATGCTGCCTTGCCTCAGATTGATGACCTCGTTCTGATTCTGTCACTGGCTGTGTCTCACGTCCCAGGAAAGGACACAGGTCTTTTTGGGAGGTGTGGGGAGGAGGGGGAGGATGGAAGGGTTGAAGAGTTGTTATTTTTTGCTAGAGCTCCAAGTTCTACATGTCCCTTCTGTCCAGTTATTCACCCAAACTGTAGCTAATCAACATGATAACTTTGTTACTTGCTGTTATTTGCAAGAAATTAGCTTTCTCCTTTTTATTAGTATATAGCCTGAGTTCCTGGAGTTCGAGTTCCTCATTACTCTTCTGTAAAATAATACAGATCTTTTAATAATTTGCAAATACAGCTGACAGAGCTATGGTTAGGTGATGGTGTTCAGTTCATTTTTCTCCCTGTTATCGCCTAGTATCCTTCTAATCAAACATGGCTGGCTGTGAACTGTAGCAGCTGAGAAGCTGACATACATTAACTTTTGCTCCTCCTCTTGCAGATGCAATAGCCTACTGCAAAAAAACTATAGTGACTCCTGAGGGCAGTAATACGCTGACATGACTAGATCCAACATACACTGTTTACCAGAGAAACCCGTGAGCTATTCACATTAATTGCTGCCATAATTGGTGGAACAGAGAAAGTGGGTGTGATTACGTTGTGGAGAAAGAAATAGGAGGGATCATAAATAGGAAGCCTGGACTCTTACTGCTAACGCATCTTCATTTTAATGCAAAAAGCATCAAGAGGAGAGATATTACTCAAAGTTTCTTTTACACATATTGAAACGTAGCGGATGTGAACATGCATTGTAGAATTCTGTATATAGATAAATGTAAAGAATCCTCAAATTCCCCCAGGATAATGAAAGCTAAATGTGCACAGTTTGGTGAATGCTGAAGTGCAATAGTACTACTGCTGTTCTCTGACTACCACCTGTCTATCTCAGCCTACACCTTCCGTCTTTCTGACCTCTGCTCCTGGGCAGCCCAGTAGGTGTTGCAGCAGCACACGGCTGGTGCTGAGTTACTTGACCTGTTCTTGGTACCGTAGGAGTCCAGAGAGAGCACCGTGGAACCGGCCGCCTTCTCTTCACCTAGGATGGGTTTGCAGTGCATGTTGGCATCTGGGTTACCACAGTGGTTAAAGGTAAATCAGCTATGTCCAAACTATGCTCCCATCAGTAATTAAGATTTTTTTTCTTCTTCATTTTAGCTATCTATTAATTAGGTATCTAATCTAAGCAATTTATCTGCTCGGTGTGATGTTACCTCCACATAAGCAATGGGAAAGATAAAATCTTCTGAAAGACAGTTTGTCTCCTATTTTATTGAACCGGTTTGGGATTAGATGAGTCACCCCCTGGATTTATCAGTCCCTCTGCACTGATTACAAAGAAAACCCATACGACTAGCCTAGATTATGCCACTTTTCAGATGATAAGAGCTCGGAGATGTGAATCCCACCTAACCTAAGCAACAGGAAAATTGGTTGAAAAACTACTTCACTGAGGGAAGCTGAAATAAAGCTTGCGTAGAAGCTAGCAAGTAAAATAGGAGAAGTAGTAAAACAATCGATCTACATGTCATTGTAATAAAGTATTGTAAATGAGTTTGTAGTGTAATGAAGCTTTGTTACAAAATGCTGCAGTACACCCCAGAAGTGGAGACATTACCTTGTGTGTCGAAATTCCTGTGTTTCCACTGGAGAAAAAAACCCTCAAAATTAGCTAATGTCACAGTGTTTTGTAGTTTCATTTATATGCACTGGAATATTTTAGTGGCATCGAGTGATGGATGCCAATGTCTAGGCACATTAACTCTGTGAGAAAATTATCAACTGTACAAATAAACAGAATTCCACTGGTGTAAGTACAGCAATACTGATTTATGCCAACTGTGATTTTGGAGCTATGTATTTTGATGGAAAGCTTTGAGAAAAATAATTCCATAATACAAAAAGTGTAAAGAGAAATCTGAAAACAGAAATAATTCATTCCATTTAACTGTCCAAGATGAAACACAATTGCATCTTTTCTTCTTTTGTGCATTCTTATTTATAGTACACAGTAAACTATCAAATGGAAACAACTGGCATATTGTGTAGCTTCTAACAGTGGCTGACACTAGTTCAAATAGATGATCTTGACAGCATGCCCAAAGAAATGTTTCAGCTATACAGTCTAGAAAATGTGTTTCTACTGCGAACTAAGTGCTTACATGAAGCATATATAGATCCACTTTTTAAATTAAGAACACAGTCTTTATTTCATTGTGGCTGCATTGTTCAAGCTTGTGGCCCCACAGGGAGGAAAAGGAGTTCTGGGAGAAATGAATGGAGTGCTGATTGCACCTCACTGCTCAGCTGACACGGCATGAAAACTATTACTACAGCTGGTGTAGCTGACAATCCCATGTTTTCATGTGTCTTCTAAGAATGGCATTAGCTGCCAGGGCTTAGAGCAGCAGGCATGATCAAATCCTGAGACTTCCCAGACGAGGCTGTGTGAAGTCTCTAGGTCTGCACCAGAACTGTGGCAATGTGCAGACTGCAGCTGCAGGGTGGCCGGGGACTGGGCTTTTGGGGCTTGTATGAACGTCTGTGAACGCACAGGTCTGTGATTTCAAGGAGTGTCAACTCTACAAGCGAACTATGGAAATAAAATAAATGCAAGATGCCCAGTGTATCAGGCTGTGGATGTTGTAAAGTTGGTATCAGATTTGTGTGTTTGTACCAGAAGAGTGAGCGGTGCCTAGCCTGGAATGCTACCAAGAGTAGAATGGAAAATCCAGGACTGCTAGACTTTCGTTTCTCGGGCATTATATTTATAGGCCATTGACTTCCTGGATAAACATAAAATAGTTTGGTCAAACAAATCATGTTTGGCAAGCTGTATAAAAAAGATCATTTGACAAAGCAATTCTAATTAGTACAGAAGTGTGTGAATGGATCAAATTCTTGTGATAGTTTTCATCCCAGGCATCTGAGTTAACATTTATTCTTTTGATAATGGTCCCCTTCAGTCACAGGGGTGAGGAGTCCAAGCATCACATTGTAACAGGCTGCAGCCCAAACGCCTTCACAAAAACTATGTGCACAAGGTGTGGCTTGAAAGGTGTGTTGGGTTTACAGTAAACTACCATGATCAGCAAAAGGTTCTGCATGTGACCTTGCTGCTTGGGACAAACTGACAGCTGCCATAGCTTATGATTTCTATCACTTTTGTAAGAAATACTGTGTCTGTGATACATCTAAGTATAAATTTGACTTATTTAAATTGAATAAATATTAACTTCTGCTGGAATGCTCAGTCCAAAATAACTATGAAATGGTGCAATATCACATATTCTGACATTTCAATTTTTGAAAGCATTCAACTGTTTAATAAAACACTAAGGGACAATATTTTGCCTTCACATACAGTGTTACATTAGCTATATATGCATTTAGTTATAAACAGGAGCATATCTATTGAAATGATTTGTGGTGGTAATTCAGACAATGAATCACTTTCAGGCAGCGTGGGAAGGCTGTACTAGCTGATGTGGTGGTAGAAAGGTGACCAAGTTGTCCATTACCGTGCCGCAGCGTGACGCACTATAGCACACACAAAATGCAATACAGCCTAAGGGGAAGATTTTAGGCTGCTGTGAACTAGTTATTCCTGGGTCTCAGCTCCACTGCTTACTGGATTTGAGACTTCAGGATTCTTTCTTACTCTCTCTGACCAGCTCTGTACTAATTGCTTTTGCTTAAAACTGCCTATGGTTGCTGTCAGCCTGACAGCTCCGGCTTTGGCAGCAAGAGTTGGAACCTTGTCACCTTCCAGGCTCCGGTGACCACTGGCAGCTAAATCGTGTCTGGGTTCTGTAGACCTGCTCTGACAGAGGGCTAAAATTCAGACAATTTCTACAAAAATCACCTAGTGATAACCACAATGCATTATAACAGACAGTGAAGTGCCCAGAGTATATCACTAGCACTGTTTTCTGTTATTAACATAATTTCAGCATAATGCACCTATGTTCTGCTGGTGCCAAGAGGTCAGCTGACATTAGGTCAGATGCTAAATAAGAATGAAACCGTATTTCAGTCTCCAGCCATTACAAAGATATGGCCTGAATGGGATTAAAAGCAAAAGAAAAATGCCAGGCTAAGTCATAAGTTAGTGAATATTATTTTTAGGAAGGTCAGTATTTTCTTTCACTTACATTTTTATATTTCTGACATTTTTAAAAAATAGTCATTTTTTTGGTATGTCCACTCAAGGGAAAAAAGATTCTTCATTAGCATGTCCTAATTAAGAGGGTTTTCTACTAGGTTATAAATGTGACTTCTTAGCCTAATTATGTACAATAATATTGACTGATTTAGCTCTGCATTTGTCAGTGCATTCCTTACTGCACCCTCATTCCCTTGATTTTCTGTAATGTGAGTACTCCATAAATAACATCAGTTCCTCTATTCCTGGGGCACAGCCTGCCTGGGGCTAGTTCAGTTTTATCAATGTTTGGGTTGTTTTCCAGTTTGCTTCTCAGAAACTTACTGGCAGAAATATACTGGCAAGTGTGGCAGATATGCTGAAAACAATTTACCTACTATTCCACAATCATGTAAACTTTCTTCGTCTTCTTGAAAAAAATTTTGGATGTATATTGAATTTGAACCATGAACTCTGTAACATTGCTTGTATTTCTGCAGAAATAGCATGCATTTATCAAACCAGAAACCGAATGTTGCTCATCTGTCTCCTGTCCTCTTGACTTTTCTTCACAAGAAGACCAAACATGGTCTTGTTTCTCTGCTGTACAAATGTATATTTAAGCTTTGGAACTAAGTCCAGAAATATAAAGGGAAAAAAAACCCCCAACAATCCAGAAAAAATTGTTGAGTGTTACCTTTGGATTCTTTAATGTTTTGTTCAAAATGGTCTGTGAATGAGGCTGTACCTCAAATTAAAATGGAGACAGCGTATCATACCTGCTGGTCAGTAACAGAACATACAACCTTAGTCCAAAATACAGTCTCCACCCCAAAACAGCAACTATTTTCTATTGTAAATAGAAAGTGAATTTTCCCCTGAGACTATAATTATAGAATCAGATATGAATTGAAAATTTTATTACGAGAGATTCATAGTATAAATAAAAGGCACAGATATCAGCCAACAATATAGTTATGATACCTTGATGAGAATCTGCAAAATTATGATCTTTCAATAATGAATTTGAATCAGTAGGTACAGAAGTATTTACAGGGTTTTTTTTTTTCATTTTCCAGCCACTATACCTTGATTCCATATTCTTGATTTTCAGCATTTACACTTGTCCATCTATTAATGGCCTAATTTCATGACTTCATGAAATGCATGTGGGATGTGACCCTGGATGTGTGTACATAGGGCCGATAGAAAATGACTGGGAAGGCTGCAGTGCAGAGATGAGAGTGTTTCTTGTGAGATGCCCATTGGGACCACAGCATATTTAAAGCATACTCTTAATTTCATTTTCTCATTTGAGCACACCGTGTGGATTTGACAGCATAAAGCAGAATGGAAATCGTTTAGACAAGATGTCAGAGGGTTTTTACTGTCTGAGACTGAAGTTGCCTTTGGGACTGGGCCTGGTGAGTACCAGCTGCCCCATGCCCGTCATCTCACCAACAGGCAGGGAACGTCCCACAGACTGGAGCAAACTCAAATGCTGCTGTTTTCTTTAAATATTAACTTCTCAGGGAATATAAAAAAGGGTTCATGGGCAAAGGAAGCTGTGCTTGGTTTCTGTTTGATTTGCAACAGTTTTAGTACAGCTTTCCCTTTGCAGGCTATTCAGCATCTATAGGTCTATTAAATCTTGGTAATTCTTTAGAAAGCCAGGTGCTTTGCAGCTGAGCAGGTTTATAAGGGAAATTTAGTTTGTGCAACAGATATATGAGACATTCAAGACCAATAAAGGCTGAGAAGAAGAAAACAAAAAAAGTTAAGTAGACAAGGCATGCTGTAAAGGAAAAGGTGGGAACACATTAGTATTGGCTGGACAACAGTCTGCAGAGAAAAAGGTATTCCATTGTCACAGCAACTAGATGTGAAGAGGAAAGAGTCATAAGCAGTGGTAAATCCCATGCACTTAACAGTATTCAAGGATGTCCCACAACGCCTTTTTTTAATTTGTTTTGCGGATTAGATATTAACTGCAGTTGTTTTATCACTTTCCTGCAGTGTAGTGTTTGCACTGCTTGCACATTACATAGAATCACTAAGGCTGGAAAAGACCTTTAAGATCATCAAGTCCAACCATCAACCCAAGACCACCAAGCCCGCTAAATCATGTCCCAAAGTGCCACGTCTACACGTTTTTTGAACACTTCCAGAGATGGTGACTCCACCACTTCCCTGGGCAGCCTGTTCCAATGCTTGACCACTCTCTCGGTGAAGAAATTTTTCCTAATATCCAATCTAAACCTCCACTGGTACAACTTGAGGCTGTTTTCCCTCATTCTACCACTTGTTACTTGGGAGAAGAGACCAACACCCACCTCGCCACAACCCCCTTTCAGGTAGTTGTAGAGAGCGATAAGGTCTCCCCTCAGCCTCCTCTTCTCCTGACTGAACAACCCCAGTTCCCTCAGCCGCTCCTCATAAGAATTGTGCTCCAGACCCCTCACCGGCTTCCTTGCCCTTCTCTGGACACGCTCCAGCACCTCAGCGTCCTTCTTGTAGTGAGGGGCCCAAAACTGAACACAGGATTCGAGGTGTGGCCTCACCAGTGCCGAGTACAGGGGCACGATCACTTCCCTACTCCTGCTGGCCACACTATTGCTGATACAGGCCCGAATGCTGTTGGCCTTCTTGGCCACCTGGGGACACTGCCGGCTCACGTTCAGGGCTCACGTTCAGATGGCTGTCAACCAGCACCCCCAGGTCCTTTTCTGCTGGGCAGCTCTCCAGCCACTCCTCCCCAAGCCTGTAGCGTTGCATGGGGTTGTTGTGACCCAAGTGCAGGACCCAACACTGGCCTTGTAAAACCTCATACAGTTGGCCTTAGCCAATCGATCCAGTCTGTCCAGATCCCTCTGCAGAACCTTCCTGCCCTCGAGCAGATCAACACTCCCACCCAACTTGGTGTCATCCGCAAATTGAGGGAGCACTCATCCGGATCATTGATAAAGATATTGAACAAGATCAGCCCCAATACTGAGCCCTGGGGAACACCACTTGTGACTGGCCACGAACTGGATTTAACTCCATTTACCACAACTCTCTGGGCTTGGCCATCCAGACAGTTTTTTACCGAACGAAGAGTAAACCTGTCTAAGCCACAAGCCGCCAGTTTCTCCAGAATAATGCTGTGGGAGACAGTGTCACAGGCCTGTTTGAGTGCTGGATGCTTCAGAGCCCATGGGGGTGAGGCTGCTCAGCAGCTCAGAGCACCGCATCCCATCCCAGTTTGTAGAGGAAACCTGCATTATGTATCCAAAACTTTTACTATTTTGTTTCACAACATCTTTCAAATGTTACCTAGGCTCTACTTACAAACATAATCTGACTCTTCTCTCCATCTCATCTGTTTCATACTTGTGTAATTGTACTGAGGTCAGAGTGGTTCCTATTTTATACTGTGCAAGATGAGACAAAATGTAAGAAAGGTTTGCAGTCTGCAAGCCTATGGCTGTGAGTGATTAGTACCAGCTGTGTTGTCAAACTTGTTATGTCAGATGGAAATAAAACTGGAAAGCTGGGCATGCAAATGAGCAGATATTGGCTACTGATTTCTGCCAAAGACTAGCTACGCAGTAGGAGAAATCCTATCAGTAACAGTGTGAAGTAAGGCTACAGACCGACGGTGGTTTTCCAGCAAACGGAAACAGGCTGCAACATTACAATGCGCTATTTATTTCTAACCATCCCTGTTTTGGCAAGCAAGGTTTCTAAAAAGAGCACCAGTGAACCGGGATCTGGTGTTATTTCATTGAAAACACCATTTTGCCACCTAGTGGTGGACTTTTGTTTTATGTTTTATATGTTTTTACTTCTCAAACTTGCATCTTCTTACGGTGCTGTGAACTGTATAATGTTCAGGCAGACAGTGCTTCTTAGAAGGCATATAGTAATTTTCTAGAAAAGTAGCTACATGTTCAGTGTAAACTGAAAGTTTGTTGGGATGAACAAGCCAACTAATTTACTTTAAGTATTGTCTGGTTTGGAAAGCTTCTTAGTGTTCTAGATTTGTATTATTTTGTTAAAGATCTAAATAATTAGTCTTTTAGCTGTGTTGAAGGTTTTAATTACACAGGATCTTCCAAATTTTGCTCTGTTATGATTTTCAGAGTAGATAGAAGACTTCATGCTGTAATATAGCCAAGCAGAGTCCCCCACCACACATTGCTTTTTGAGACTCATTGGGCTGCAGAACAAGGCCATAGGTACATTGGTGCATTGATGCACTGCACCTAATTTTGAGGGAGGTAGGGAGCTGCTGTACAGCCCAGCGATAAACCATTCTGAAATAAGAGCATCTCTAAAAGAAGACCTTGCACAACCATGCACTAAGTGTGGGATTTCATGTGTGGAGACACTCCCATCTGGGATATATTTAGTTATAACAAAGCTGTCTTTTGTTTAGCATCTCAGAAACAGCTGTGTTTTGTCCATAAGCCAGAGAATGAGACCCAGAAAAAAAATGAAAGTGTATTATTTTAGTCTATGTAGTTTTATTTTGATGTTTTCTGCTTTGGGATTTAATGGAAGGAACATATTTCCTGAGTGGTTTGACAAACTTTTTTTCGTTTAAACCTCTGAAATATATGCCAAAACTCCAGTGACCTTTCCTCTTACTATAATGGCTCTTGTCTTATTGGAGAGGGCTAGCTAAGTATTGCTGGTGAAATTATACCTTCCCAAGAACAATATGGTGCTAGCTAAAAAAAGAACCATATAGAAAGGAAAACCATTCAAGACTTAACTTGCTAAGGAAATTATGTACAATTCTTCCCAAGAAAACGTCTTGTTTCTAGGTTTTTTCAGTCACTGGCTCCACTGTGTGGACTGATGCTAAGTCAGAAAGTATTGTGTAAAGACGGTATCAGTGACAGTCTCAACCTGTGCACTGTTGCATTGAGTCAGCTGGGGAGAGGCTAAGGGCACCCTTAGCAAAGGTGAACTCAGATGTGTCGGGGACATCTGGTGAGAGAGGACAGTCTGGTGAGTGAGGATGGAACTACACACAAACATTCAGTCCTCATTTTTGTCTGCCTGGTTATTCATTCACAGCATGGCATCATTGTGCATATTCCTGTAAAGACAGACTGACTGTAGGGTTTCCAAATAAAAGCAAATGACTGATTGTCAACTCCCATAAAAATCCATCTAAAGTGGCAAAGGTTTCTCCAAAAGGCTAAGATAAAATTCAGAGGGCAAGAAGACATAGTCCAGAATTGGATGTGAATTGACACAAGCTGCACTAAATTTTATCAACTTCATGAATACATGTCAAAGTGAAATATCAAAAAGATCCTCAGAAAACTATTTTAACTCATGGTGACAAAGATGAATCCTAAAGAGGAATTATTGTTTAACTTTTCCTATCTCTACTCTCTCCCAAAAATTAAAGAATTGCATTTATAAATAAAGTCAAAGTTAGACACAACTCTATTAATAGCAGATTTCATACAATAATATTTATTTATTTCATTGATGTTTTAACTTTGGTAAGATTAATGGGTATTTGTAGAAGTTCCCAGTAAGGATGTTTAGTCTATGTTTCTTCAAATGAATTATTTCATGACCCCTGTAAACTGTTAAACAATGGTTTCTTCTTTGTAAGTATGTCAGATCATATACCAATTGAACAGTGAGTTTTACAGTGGATTTGAATCAGGTTGACGGGTATAGAAAACTGAAACCATGACCCTTATTTCCGTCAGCTTCACCTCTTTGGTAAACAGAGGGTATTTGGTTTCGCTGAGCGAACTGAGATATTTCTGAACTGACTTTAATGATCCATCTGTGCAAGTTGTTTTTCAACAAATTATAGGATCATAGGATATTTCAAGTGGGAAGACACCTCAGGAAGTCTCTAGTTTAACCTCCTGCTCCAAGCTATGGCGTCAGACCAGGTTGCTCAGGGCTTTGTCCAGTCAGGTCTGGAAACCCTCCCAGAACGGAGATTGAAACAATCTCTCTGTTCAACCTCTGCTACTGCTTGATGGTCCTCCCTGAACACTTGGACTGAGCACAGATGCCTGGGAGACCTTGTCAGTGAAGACTGAGGCAGGGAAAGCACCGAGTACCTCAGCCTTACCCATGTCTGCTGTCACTAAATTTCCATTCAGCAATGGTCCTAAAGTAGCAGAAGGACCTCTTCCTTGTTCTGCTTGATGTCCCTTGCAAGTCTCAAGTCCAGCTGAGCTTTGGCTTTCCCAACACTGTTCCAGCATTCCTGGGCTATGTTTCTTCCACGCCCACAGGCTGCCTTTTTGCACTGAAGATCCATCAGAAGTTATGCATCCTGCATATGGGTCGGGGCAATCCCAAGCAGAAATACAGGCTGGGCAGAGACTGGATTGAGAGCAGCCCTGTCAAGAAGGACTTGGGGATGTTGGTTGATGAGAAGCTCAACATGACCCAGCAATGTGTACTGAGGGCCTAGAAGGCCAGCCGTATCCTGGGCTGCATCAAAAGAAGCGTGGCCGTCAGGTTGAGGGCGGGGATTGATCCATCAGAAGTTATGCATCCTGCATATGGGTCGGGGCAATCCCAAGCAGAAATACAGGCTGGGCAGAGACTGGATTGAGAGCAGCCCTGTCAAGAAGGACTTGGGGATGTTGGTTGATGAGAAGCTCAACATGACCCAGCAATGTGTACTTGCATCCCAGAAGGCCAACCATATCCTGGCCTGCATCCAAAGCAGTAAGGCCAGCAGGTTGAGGGAGATGATTCTGCCCCTCTATTCCGCTCTGCTGAGACCCCACCTGGAGTCCTGCATCCAGCTCTGGGGCCCTCAACATAAGAAGGACATGGACCTGTTGGAGCAGGTCCAGAGAAGGGCCACGAAGATGATCAAAGGGCCAGAGCACCTCTCCTTTGAGGACAGGCTGAGACACTTCTCCAGCTGTTCAGCCTGGAGAAGAGAAGGCTCTGTGGAGACCTTATTGCATCCTTCCAATGCTTAAATGGGGCTTATAAGAAAGGTGGAAACAGGCTTTTTAGCAGAGTCTGTTGTGATAGGACAATGGGTAATGGTTTTAAACTAAAAGAGGATAGATTTAGATTAGATATAAGGAAGAAATTCTTCACTGTGAGGGTGGTGAGCTACTGGAACGGGTTGCCCAGAGAAGTTGTGGATTCTCCATCCCTGGAAATGTTCAAGGCCAGGCTGGATGGGGCTTTGAGCAAGCTGGTCTAGTGGAATGTGTCCCTGCCCATGGCAGTGGGGCTGGAACTCGATGATCTTTAAGGTCTCTTCCAACCCAAGCCATTCTATGAATCTATGATTCTAAGTTCCCAGGTCAGTCAAGCCAATGTTCTGATGTGTCTACTTGTTTTCTTGAGTATCGGAGTGGAGGATGATGTCCTTAAAGACCTGCCAGTTTCCTGAGCTCCTTTACCCTTCAGAGATGCCTCCCATGGGATCCCACATCATAGTTCCCTAGATAAGCCAAAGTCTGTTTTCCTGATGTCCAGGGTCTGCATGCTGCTGTTGTCTTTCCTCACTCCCCTCAGGAACTTGAACTGCATGATTTCATGTTCGCTACTAACAAGGCTGCCAATGGTTATCCAGACATGTCTGGGTAATGCCCAGCCAGTTCTTCCTGTGTCTAGATCTAGCTGTGCATCATTTCTGGTTGTCCCATACAGTACCTATATTGAGAAATTACCCCTGGGAGCCACCAGAAATCTCACTGACTGATTGTGTCCCATTGTAACCCATCCAGCAGATGTCAGGGGGTTCAAGTCCCCCATAAGAACCAGGGTCTGTGACCAGAAGCATCCTTAAATTGTTTAAAGAATTCTCTGTCCACTTCTTCACCCTGATCAGGGTGTCCATAAGAACAACTCACCATACCTCCCTTACCAGCCTCTGCTGTGACCCTGACCCACAGTGTCTCCACTAGCCAGACATCCATCCCATAGTAGAGCTCCACACATGCAAGCTGCTCCTTCACATGGAGAGCACCCCCTCCTCCTTGTCTTCCCTGCCTGTCTTTCCTGAAGAGCTTGCATCCATCCCATTGCTCATTCCACTTGGGAAAGCTGTCCCAATGTCTCAGTTATTCCAACAATGTTGTGGTTTTATGAGTCCATGTGGAGTTCTAATTCCTCCTGCTTCTTTCCAAGGCTGTAGGTCCTTGCATACTCTTAAAGTTGGTGTCTCTACCATTGTTATTGATTCTGAGCTGTCTCTTGTTCCTGTCACCCTACACGCTTTGCTTTCCATCCCTGTTCACTGCTACCAGTCTTAACCATGGGTCGTTATTTCTGTCCCTCATCATTTCTGGTTTAATGCTCACCTCACCACAGGTTGTCCAGCCTGTTGGCAAACATTCTCTTGCCTTACTTTGTCAGGTGGATCCCATCTCTCCCCATCAGTCTTCAATCTTGAAAAAGGATCCCGTGGTTTTAAAGCCAAATCCCTGTTGATGACACCAGTTGCACAACTAGGTATTGATTTGCAGGACCATCTGCTCCTTCACAAGCATTTCGCCTTCAGCAATGAGATCAAGGAAACACCACCTGGGCCCCCATGCCCTTTACCCTTGTGCCTGGAACCCTGTAGTCACTTCTGACTACCTGTTAACAATATAAGCCATCTATTTCATTACTGAAATTAGATGCTTATATTTGAAACATAACTTGAGTCTAAGATTCTCTTAAATACACAATTATTATAATTTCAAGACTTCAAGTCATTTTCTATTTTCTATCCAAATTGGATCAAACGAACCTTGGAAAATCAATTACTTGGAACTAGATACAATCATAGAAATCCTTTGAAGTTAGATCACTGCATTCATCTTGCATCACTAGTATTTCTTGATACATTTCTTTTTCTCGTGGATCTTAGAGATAGGAATAGTATTTCAGCTATCCCTATAGACTACAGACAGGAAAAGTCTATATATCTCTATATACCTACAGACCTTTCCAGTGATTTGTTTGTAGGATGCTGTGTCTTGATTTTGGTCTCACAAAGTAGAGAAAACTGACTGTCCTTTTCATAGGAAATGACCTTTCTGTTACTGAAATATCTATTCCTTCGAGAATCTAGGGAAAATTGTCTGCTGTGGTTAAGACTGTTCAAAAGGGAAATTAAATGTTTCCATTGTAGCTCACAGCTTTTATTGGCTCTTGAACCTGAGGTTGCATGCAATGCAAAGTAGTTCTCAAAGAAATCCTGAACTTCTCCTGACTTAACACTTCATGTTTTCTGTATTAAAATACAGTTTCCAATTTGTTACAAATTAAGCCTATGATTTTACACCTCCGCAGTGCCATTTAGTAGTGTCTTGGCTTCCTGTTAACTACAGTAGTGAGTGGGTTTTTTTACAACAGTATTTGTTCTTGGTATTTTAACTCTTTTCTCTAATTACCTCTGCTGTTAAAATGGCCACATTGTCAAGTCTAGTAAAAATTTCACAAACATTCATTGTCTGCACAAATGGAATGAAATCTCAGCTATAAAATGCCAGTTGATTATACAGCCTTGAATGAAACATACTTCTTATTTTGCATTATAATTATAATTTTCTTTTATGTTTTGTTCCCAAATATGCAGAGCAACTTTTGTTTGTTTGTTCAGGATTTATACAGAATATTTGATATGAATTCCAAGTTATGAAATGAACATTTATCTCTGTAGGTTGTAAGTTTAGAAGACCATATGGCAAAAAGTTAGGAAACCAACAAGGGGTGTCAGAGAAGAGAGCAAAATACACGCTCTTCTGTAAAATGTTAATTTCATACTAGTATATGGGGGATCTGAGAGATACAAGGTTCGAGGAATAAAAAAGATTGGCTTGCATCTGCAACCTCATCACTTCGTGCAATAATGCATACTGATCCAGCGAGCAATAACAGGTGAATAAAATGCCTAATTTTCCCTGGTAAATCTCTGCCCATGTAAGGATTAGGAAACAGTCTGAATTCCATCAAAGCATAGGATGGTGCTTTCTACCCAGAAAGTGGAGAAAAGTTTAGCTATGACTCTGTGTATATGACACTTATAAATGTAACCAGACATGTGCATCTTGCCTGTCCCCTTGGCAAGCACAAAAAAGAATGCAGTGATGGGGGAACAAAATTCAGTGCAAGTCACTTTTTCTTACACATAGATCATCTGTTGATCTAAAATGAAACAAAACTGGTGCTCCATGATCTCTAGAAGAGCAGTAACCAACTGGGCCTATCTCAAACCTGTCTGGATGGAGGAGATGAGAAATTCTTGTGCAGAGAGAGAAAGGATCAGTGAGAGAAACAACCTGCCTGATTGTGAGAAGACTTAGAGAAGCCTATGCAAGCAAGCAGGAAAAGTTTGCTTTCCCTTCAGGGCAGAAGGGACCATACTTGCTTCAGAAACAACTTTTAATTCATCCCCTGCTAGCAGGAACCCAGTAGCAATTCCATTTTTAGCAATGTGAATAACATTTAACTTTAAGGAACTATCGTATCCCCAAAGTTCAGTAATAATAATGCTCTCTTCTTTTAGGTGAGGGACTCCTGAGGTAGTTGGTGATAAACTATAGCTTCCCTCATAGATCCATGGTACTCAGGTGTCAAGACCTGTCACCTATCCCTCGCCACCCCTCCATCCCCAGCCTCCCGGAGGCTACTCTGGAGTCTGCACCCTCCGACTCCTGCATGACACTGGGCTGCTTACTCGAACATGCCCCGTGCTTAGACTTCTGATGTCTCAGCACTCTCAGCTTTATGGCCTGGTGGTCTAATTAATGTCGATGCCTTCACTTGTAGTAAAATAGGAAAGTAAAAAAGATACTTACGCCTGCTTATTAGTTTCTTCCATTAAGCACCCTGTATCTCTGCTTTATGCTACACTCTGGACTTCAGTCCTGCTTAAGCTTTGATTATCCCTCTTTTTTCATATTTTAGGCCTCAGTCATCAAACTCAAAATTCTGGTAAGAGTAATAGTTTTAAAGAATTGTTTTTAGTTTAAAAAGCACTTTTACAGAAGGATTGCTGTATTTTAATGGCCATCTTTCTAACAGCCAGCAGCCTTGGAAAAAAGTTGCCTTTGCCCTCTGTGCTTTAGGAATAATTTTCCATGAGTAGAATTGCCTAGGAATTCTTAATATGCAAGCTGAAAAGTCAACTTAAAACGCTGAGCAGCAGAGATTACTAAGAAAGACTGGATTATGTTTGTGATGGGCTGACCCTGGCTGGACACCAGGTGCCCACCAAAACCTCTCTGTCACTCCCCTCCTCAGCTGGGCAGGGGGGAGGAAATGTAACAAGAGGCTCCTGGGTCGAGATAAGGACAGGGAGAGATCAGTCACCGATTACCGTCATGGGCAAAACAGACTCGACATGGGGAAAATTAATTTATTACCATTCCAAATCAGAGTAGGGTAATGAGAAAATGAAAACTAAGTCTTAACACACCTTCCCCCACCCCTCCCTTC
>NW_010547009.1:0-48257 GCF_000687285.1 Phaethon lepturus
GACGCTCTGACAACCAAGTTGGTGACTTTTTATGAGCACAAGAAGGATTCCTCGGTCCCTTCTCACCAAGCGACAGTACTCTTATTTGACCCAAGAAATGGTTCCTTAAAAGCTGTGAGTGTCATGTATGTTTCTGCATTCCCCTCTGTTCATGCTCCGTCGGTTCACCCTGCTGATTGTTAGAAGCTGGAGATTGTGTAAACTGGCCTGAATTTACCCACCTCATCAATGAAAATGTGTTTGTGCCAAATGAGGATTTGGCCTAAAGCCTTCTATCTTGCATACATGTTAAACTGTATTCTGCTGGCTGTTCACTGCTGCTTGTGGTTTGGAGAGAGTCTGATGGCTCACAGGGTGACTGGAAGAGGATAATGATCAGGAAAAGTTTACCTTGCATTTGAAAGGAAAAGAAAAAACCCCTTTCTGAATAGAGAATTGATCTTGAACCATCTTAAGTCTAAATCGAGACACTTACAAGGGGCATCGCAGGGAATTAGTATTCAGGGTCTGATTTTTTATATCTTTGTTTAAAGGATTTACGAATTTTTTAAGAATATTGACCATTTGCATTACACTCTAGTAATAATGATTATTAAAGGGCCAAAAATGGTCAAGAAAACTACATTTGGCTTTTACTCCAAAACTGTCAGTTTTTGAAGCTCCATAATTCATTTGTACGCAGTAGCTAATACACATTGCGGCAGGAGTGCCCCACTGTGTGCAATATACATTAAAGTAGTTCCATAGTTCCCTGCCATCCTTTGTACAGACCAAGGCAGTGCAGACTCATGAACCAGTGCCAGCTTGCATTTGGTCCCTGGTCTTACTGGAGTGCGCAGTATTGCAGTTGACCGACCTTGCGATATATTCCCTGTGTTGGAGAGCCAGGGAAGTGCAGTACATGAAGGGTCGTGTGAGTTAGGGATGGCTCAGCTCTGACCAGTTTTCACTTCCATTTGTGCTGGTGGAATGACATGGAAGAACTGGAATAGACAGAGAATCTGCCCAGTTTAAACATGTGAGTTTTATATGGTTTGTGGTTGCTATAATAGTAGTTACCAGCTTTTAGTTTTTATCTGTGCCTTGTAATATCACATAATTCACAAATTGGATGGAAATGTTTGGTATTTACTCACATTTTCACTGTTCGTTTCAGTTTGTTTGAACCTTTTGGTTTTTTTTAAAAGGTCCTAGATGGCAGTGTCATTACAGCAAAGCGAACAGCTGCAGTTTCTGCAATTGCTACCAAGGTATGTCTTGTGTTTCCTAAATAGGGACAGATTTAGTGGTATTATATATAAAATAACTAGAAGAAATGATGTAAATGGCTTTCAGTGTATGTGAATTTTCATCAAATACAGCTTTAAATTACATTTATGATAACATACATACCTTCAGAGAAAACTTAAAATAGGAGTTTTCTGTTTTGAGTGAGTCATGTCTGGCTTTAACCCTTTGTGTGCGATTGGAGAAGGAATCTGTGCTATGTTTTTGTGCTTGTTCTGCACACTCTTCTGGGAATTTACTGAGGTGTCTTCCTCTGACATTTTCTTTCTTTTGTGCTTGTCTTAACATCCTCCTGTACGGCTTTGGGTGATGTGGCTGTAGTGATAAATTCAGTTTTGTTTAGATGTACATTTTCTGCTGCTGGGCCAAGACAGGTGGGTTGCACTGGACCTGGAGAAAGAGGAAAAAGGCACATTTGCAGGGGGCAATGTGTGTCCTCTTAAGATAGATGATGCTTGGGATAGATGGATGACTTGTTCAGAGCTGTCTGTCTGTCTGTCCATTTCTCTTGTCACTGGAAGATGTCCAGATGACTATGACTACAGCCATAAACTTCAGTGTCTGAAGACAGTTGAGGTGTATCTTGCTGTATGTTGCTTTGAAAAATCGTTTCAATTTCAGTTGGAAATTGCTGGTTCTGAATTCTTTTTTAAAACTATATTTGGTTGGGCTGCTAATAGTGGGAGGAGAGCAAGTCACTGACCATTGCACAGCAGGGTTTTAGTCCTTGCCTCAAAGGATGAGGCAGAGCTCTGAGGGCCAGAGCTCTGTTTTTCACCCATCAGCTTTGCATCAGACTGAAGGCTGATTTCACCACTTCATTAGTGTCAGTCTTCATGCCAGCATGTCTCTATCCATGGCAATAGAGCTAAACTGACATAAAATTGGAGTGAAGAACCTGTCCCCAAGGGCTTCCCCTGGCCCAAGGGACAGAACAATTTACAATGGATTCCTTGGACATGAGGTTAAAGGACCTCATTCATCTCAGCCGTTCTACACTTGGGCAGTTCTGACAGTTTTGACACAGTCAAGGCTCTGCTAGCCTCAAAGGAGCTTGGCTGCTGAAGAGACTTTAAGATCAGATCCTTCATTGTCGTCTGCTGTTTTGGGAAGTGTTCAGGAGTGTTTGAGTTTAGCTCATAGTTGTCATCCTGTCGTCTTTATGGCATTTGCTTTTCAAAGACCCATGCTTTTATGCAAGGAACCTTTGAAATCAGTGCTTTGGAGCCTTTGAAAGGAACATTAAAAAGAGTTTTTGCTACTGAAAAATGGGATCAATGAGATTTTTTAAAAATTTATTTGCAGCAGAATAAGTGTTGAGAGCTTAGACAATTCTAAAGCTTTTTATACAGAAGCGAGTGGCCACAGCAAATGCATAAACAAGACACAAGGATAGCTTTGGGCTGCACTCCATCAGCCCTCTCTTCACCTTTGCCAAGTACTGGGGAATCACAGGGAAGAACTAAACCAGAAAACCAAAAGCAATCATGGAACTGAATTTTAATATTTGTTCCTCAGAACCATCCCTATTTTTACAATACCTGATGCATACATAGCATGGCTTTTACAATGCCAGGGTCTGGTTGTGGTATGATTTATGGCTTCAGGGAATTGAAAAAGAAGGTTTAGTTTGAGGCTACCAGGACGGGTTTACCCACGCAGCTACCACTTCAGTACTGATAGCTTTCAGTATTATGAGCCCTGTTTTCAGCCAGTACAGAACATCAACACTATGGTTTTACACTTAGTTAGTCATCTAGGTGTAATACATTATACTTGTATTAGAGTGTGCCGAGGCCCCAGAATTTGCATTGGCTCATACTGTTGCATGTTAAGTCTGAATTTCAAGAGTCGGACAATTCAAAACCAAATCAAGCTGTGATGTACTTTGGTGCTATTGATGCTAGATTTTGCATTTTAAAAACTATATATATATAGCAGTAATTGAATATTGTTTTATATTGATATGAATCAATCCTAGCTTTTGCATAAAAACTTTTTTTTGTTTAAAAGGACTAAGGATACTGCTTTCTTTTGTAGTATTTTGATATATATTTGTCATACCTGTTAATATGTTGTGCTTACATTTATTTTTTATGTATTTGATACTGTTTAGTTGTTAATGCCAGCTTTTGCAGAAGTGCTCTGCATTTTGGGAGCTGGTGTTCAAGCATATAGCCATTACGATATCTTCACGGAGCTGTTCACATTTAAAGAGGTAATGGACACATCTTAATAGAGGAAAACAGGTGTACCCTGTTATGTTTCAGGACCACTTAGTATAAATAAACCATACTACAGCCAATGAAGTTAAGGGATTAATCATATTTTTATTCTGTTTTTACAGAACCCAAGAATACTCTGAACACCTGTAGAATTTCTTGCTCAAATGGTGGTTTAAAAAAAAGGGGGGTGGTGGAAACAATGTCAAGTTTCAGACGGCTTTTCTCTCCGAGGAAATCCTACTGTGTATGCCATACTTGGATGAGCTTTCTGTCACTTTCCATTAAATACATTTATCAGAAATAGCTGTATTTTATAAATACAACTCTACAAGGAGCTGTTATTCTGGCATAACAAAACAGTCATTTAAATGTAGCCGCACACGCACATGAAATTTGGTCACTTGTGTGACAAGAAAGTTAAATGGGAAAGAACCCCCATTTAGGATACATATAAGTATCTGCTGAAAACCTGGTACTGTGTTCTGTTTCAGCAAGGAGAAATTCGCCAAGCTAATGTGTGTGTCTTTTTTTCCCCTTGAAGGTCAGGATATGGAATCGCACCAAAGAGAAAGCGGTGAAGTTTGCTGATTCAGTTAATGGTCCAGTGCAGGTCTGCTCTTCTGCTCAGGAGGCAGTTACTGGGGCTGATGTGATTATAACAGTCACTATGGCAACAACACCAATTTTATTTGGAGACTGGGTAAAACCAGGTGCCCATGTCAATGGTATGCTGTGTTCTCATCTTCTAAAGAATATATTTATTATCACATTGTTTAGCATCAAAAACTGTTGAAAAGCAGTACTCTCTGCCTCTCAGAATGAATGTTCTTTCCATTTTGGCTTTTTCGCTTTAGTGAGGACCAGTTTCCCAGCCCCGTCTTCCTGGTTTTCTGGAGCCAGAACTTCTGCATATGCTATCACTGGGTGTTTGCTAGAGCATGGGATATGCTTTTTTCCCTAGTGGTGCATCATCTTTCCTACTATGTTGTCACTTGATGCTCGCCTTGCTCTCTGTTTAAATAACCCATACAAACATGTTATTTCCAAAGTGATTCCTGCTCATTCTACTGTTTCCCTGGTAGTTGTCATCTTTTCTTCACCCAATTTTGTAAGCTCCTCTATTTGTTCCTTTTTGGGCTGTTAATGTTGTTTGGTGTTCTTCATTGGGGATTTTTTGTTTGGGTTTTTTGTTTGTTTTGTTTTGTTTTACTTGAGTTAAAAAGATGCAATAACTGAGTTAAGAACCTCACAATTTGACCTCTAATTATGCTGAGGTTTGGGGGGCTTTTTTTTTTGTCCCCCTTTTTTTTTTTTTTTCTCCCTTCTGCCTTGTAATGATGTTGCCACACTATTGTTTGGAGCCTCTGGAAATGCCCACATTTGCTTATTTTATTAATTGTGGGCCTGGTTCAGATGACCTTGTGCACTTTCCAAATGGCATGGTAATAAGACAAAAGCGACTTGTCAAAGGGAACAATTTAAAGGAAGGTCCCACATTCCAGCAGCATCCTACCAATTTTTCAAACTCAATTTAGTCCTTTGTCCTTGAATGTTGTTGTCTGTGTTCTGTCACGGAATGGAAGCCAGAAGTACAACCAAAACCAATTAAGATCTACAGTCACTGAGGCGACACGTACACAAAGACCCCTCTCCTTTCTTTGCCTTTTTTTTTTCCCCCCTCCATTGAGGCATTTGTGCTGTTTGACGAGGCATTCAGGCAACATGGAATTTATTATTCTGTAACAGTTGGACACTTGTAAAAAAGCATTTGTCTACAGTATAACTGGTTTTGTTTGGGGTTTTTTTTCTTTTTTAGCCCATAACAAGTTGATAGTGGTCTTGCTATATTTAAAAAGTTAAGCTCCTTGTTTTCACTTTCTCCAGATAAGTGAAAATCCATGACCTGCTCAACTTGCACTGCTTATAAAGCTGCAAGGAGATAATAGAAAGCTATAGGTTTAAAAATCCTAATTACTAACATTGAACTCTCTGTCTGCATGGGCAAGCCTTTGCTGCAGAATACTTTGGTTCTCATCTGTTCAGGATAATTGAGGGATTCTTCAAATCTTATTTTTCCTCAATAGACGCATAACAAACACAGTCTGGATCAAATGAAAGGACTATAAATTTCAGGGCCTTTGGTAATGATCTGATGAAAGACAAGGGTACAAGAGATAACAGACAAAGCGAGATGATTTTCCTATGCCTCAGCTACCCGGAGTCTGCGAACAAGGATATTCTACTGACAAAACAACTATTGAATGTTTCAGAGGAGCTGTATTAGGTATTAGTTAACTCTGTTTAAAAAATAAAAAGCAGCAAAACCCTGTTAATTTGGCAGTCATAGAAGTAGTTTACTCTGTCTGCAGAATAGTTGTCTTTATAACCTTAAGATTATCTTCCTTGAGTTGCATCACCAGTGATAGAAGTTTAATCTAACAGAGTAATTATGTCACAGTTACTTATCGGTGTTATTTTCAAGGTACCTAGCAAAGGCTTGTTTGTTTTGTAGCTGTACATAGTTACACATATATCAACACAAGAAATGTAAAGATGAGATGATGAAGGGCTAAGCAGAGCTACTTCCTCTTCTCTTCTCTGTCAGCATTATTTGGAAAGAGCAGTCCGACCGGTGTACCAAAGATGTGGAAACAGTGCCAGCAAAGAAGCTCCCTTCTGCTTCGTGAAGAGCTACAGTTTAATGGTCCAGCAGGTTGAAATGCAAAGGCCAATTGATTCCAGTTGTTCTGGCTGTGCTTATGGGGAGTGTGAGACTTTTGTCAGCAGCAGCATCTGCATGACTAGAGGTCAAGGATGCTGTACATTTAAATGAGCTGTAATTTGGAGGGTTGGACCCAATGTCATCCTTCACTGATGTCAGTGGAAATGTAGGGGGTTAGCACCTTACAGAAACAGGCCATGTATATGTCAGCATTGCAGCTGAGGTCAGGTTGAGAGAAATGTAGGCTTTTTCCCAGTTGCTCAGGCACATTCTATTTTTTTGTTGTTTTATCAATCAGTATGTCTCCAGTGCTAACCTTGGATTGTTTGTATTTCCACGTTTCCATAATAATGTCTGTTGTTACCTCACACGTGTCTTTTCGACAAAATGTGGTTGGAAGTTGTTTTAAGCGTTCCTCCCAAATTCACCAGTTTTGTTGTCTTAGCTGTTGGAGCAAGCAGACCAGACTGGAGAGAACTTGATAATGAACTAATGAAGAATTCTGTTCTGTATGTGGATTCCAGAGAGGCTGCTCTTACAGAATCAGGAGATGTTATATTATCAGGGGTAAGACTTTCTTAAATTGTGGACTTGATTTTTGTGGCAATTGGCTTGTGTTTGAAATGAGTTGGTACTGATGATGTGCTGCACTGAAACTTTTTAGAGTATCAGACATAGTTGTTAACACTTTCCAGGCACAGGCTGAAAAATAAATTGGTTTCACACTGAGGCTTCTGTATGCCTATGTCAAAACCATGCAGCCTCTGTATCAGCCATTACATGGCACCATATTAAAGTAGTGTGTTTTCAGCATTGACCTTTGTGTCCAATAACAAAATACTGGTTTTGAAAGACCTACGTATCCTGCACTGTTTGGTAGTTATGTTAAGTATTTTTACAATCTATTTGTTAAAACCTGTAACTTTCATACTGAAGTATTATGGGAAGATTGACAGACATCAGGCCGCTAGAGAATGGACAAGCAGACAGTTAGCGATCTGCAGAAATTTGACAGCAGGGGCTCTTTTAGGTTTAATGGAGGTTTGTGTTTTTCTCTTCTAATGTTTTTGCAGAACAAATATGGTTTCCACTTTTGAGGTTTAACGTAAGAGGTCCAGATACAGTAAGGTGTGTGGAACCCCATGTGTTTTGTTGGATACGTAACAAGCTACCCACTGTAATTTACTGACTGAGGAAAGTCTGTCAGCTGTTTTTTCTCTGAAAATCATTCCACTCCTCTGATTTCTGCCCAGTTTCTGTATTACTTGTCTGAATACTGAACTACTTCAGCTTTGAAAGAGAATCAGTTCTGGTATAGCAGAACTGTAATAGTTTATTTCTTTTGTAAGTCACTCAGGAAAAAAGTTTTAACCTATGTATGGATGTTATGTTTTTGTATAAAAGTGTATTTGTTTTACAGGCAGAGATTTTTGCTGAGCTGGGAGAGGTACTGAAGGGTACAAAACCAGCCCTGCCTGAGAAAACAACAGTGTTTAAATCACTGGGTAAGAACAACCCCTCCTGTGTACAAGTCTGACAGAAAACAATGCCTTGTTATTTGTTAGGCCCCCCATGTGTGGGAAAGCTGCAGATCATCTTCAAAACTGCAGTGGCAATGCACTGTCTAGAAGAAACTAGAACGGGATTTGCATTTTGCCTTTTTATTTCCCTTTTTTATTTATCTAGCAGGACTGATGTAATGAAAAGTGATAGGAAAGCAAACAAACAATAGGAAGAAGTACATTTTCCATTTCACAATGGTTCAATACATGACTGCAGCATTTATTAATACAGCTCCAAACCGAATGCCCTGCTGTTATGCCTCTGAAGTCTGTCTGACCTACAGACAATGTGGCAGTGTACTGTGGGGTTGGAGTTGATGTTTGGGGGAAAGAGATCTGAAGGGGCCAAGTTGTGATATGAACACCAAAAATTAGATTCCTACTATTAACTTCATATAGCACACCTAACAGTTACATGATGGCTATAAACTCTGAATGTAACACTAGGTGCTGGGGATGGGGAATGATTTCTGTTGCTGTCCAGTTAGATGATTTCCTGAGTCCTTCTGTTCCCTTCTGAAGCTAAATTATTTTCTACAGCTGAAGAACGGTTTGAAGGTGACTTTAATTCTTTTTCAGGGATGGCAGTTGAAGATACAGTAGCAGCAAAATTTGTTTATGACTCATGGTCAGCTGGTAACTAAAGAGAGAAGTCTACAATGCCAACGAGGCCAAGAAAATTGTTTGCACTTAGTTTCCTTGTATCTTTTGTTAACAAGAAAGGCACCAGTCCTATCTGAATGTGGCTCTTCTAGAACATTCAAGAATGAAAAGTAAAGTTTCAGCAATAGACTAATTTCTGCAGTTTTCTAATGGCAAGTATTAGATACCTGCAGTATTAGTAATATATGTATCTCATGTAATGGCAAGTATTAGATGTTTGCAGTGATACTAATAGGTTATTTTTACATATTTTGGTAGAGCTCTGGAATCAATCCCTTTCCTCTCTAATTATTTATGTAACAGAAGTCTGTGGGTATATTTCATGCTTTTAGAGGGGCAATTCATACTGTAGTAAAATATATCAATTTGGAGAATGGACTCTGGCATCATATTTACCTGTGATGGTACTTTAAACACAGCTGTGGGTTTCTGTGCTACACTGACAGTAGCCTTAATCTTCAGTCTCTCCTGGGAATGCAGCCCACCCCTTCCCTTCCAGCTCAGACTGGGATCTGGAAGTCACCATCCTTACTTTCACCCCCCACAAACCCCCTTCTCTGCCCTCACACCCGATGGTTTTCCATTTAAGAGCATACTCCTGAGTGGGAGTTTATATAAATAATGATGCCTTCATACAGTTAGATTTCTGTCTGGTTTTGTGAAAGACCTAGCTCAGGAAGACTTAAAGAGCAAAAAATCAGAGCTAATATTATGTACATTTTTAACTGGGAGGAAACTGCCCTCAATACCTCCGTTAGTATGGCCCTAAGTGGGATATTGCCATTTTCCTATTGCAAGGAGTCATCCAAAATGTGAGTACTAAAAATGTGTTCTGATTTAACTTCTAATCTATAATCTGTGGGGAGATTTTTTTTATTAATCTATGGTGTTTGTAAGTTCTTCTTCTAAGCTTCTCGGAGATTGGAACCGTGCAAATTGATTTCAATAGGATAAACTTAAGTGTAGGCAAATATTTTCATCTTGGCAGTACTATGCATCGATTGCTAATTGTTCTTTTATCCCAGTGGGTATTTGCTGGGACAGGAATTTCCATGATCCTTTCTTGGCGGAAGAACTCAGTGATGTTCTACATAAGGAAAAGTTCCAGTTTTGTGCTGTTATGCAACTGCCTTACAAAAGATTGAGCATCTGCTGAAAAATAGCTATTGCCCTCGAAACAAATTCTTGTCTTAGGCTAGAGTCATGCCTTACGAAATTTTATTTCTACTTGCATATTATTTCATGCAGGCTATTAAGTGTTTCTTCAATCTGTGGAAGGGTTAGGTGACATGGTCATTCTATATTGACGCCAGTAGAATACAGCAGAGCAAAAGGAAGGAGGTTCAGAAGCAGCATTAAAGCCCTTGATGATGCATAAGTAAGTATAGAAGAGGTTAGCGAGTACAGTGCAGGTGTGACATAATACTAAAAGTTATAAGCCTGGTGTAAACTAGTTGGAAAAAAGTAGTAAGTGGCAGAGTTTGTAATTTGCAGAGTTTTAGTGTGGAAGGGTACCAGACCAGTAAGTGAATAGGGCCAAAAGATGTGTTTCTGTGGCTAGAAGTCTAACGCCATGGACCTTGTTTGTATCAGCAGAAACAAGAACAGAAATTTCTCTATAAGCTTTTGCATTTTTTTATTGTAGCAAAATTACTATTTTCACATATGTTTTTTCTTCTATGTCATTTCTGAAGTGTTCAGAAATATATGTGTTGGCTTGGCTTGTTACTTCAGCAATGGAGAACTCCACTAGTGTGAGACAAATGTGACAGCCATCAATGTTCCAAATTCAAGAACTCTATGGTAACTTGCACTTACTATTTATGACAATATTACCCCAGTTCTGTGCCTGTGTAAAACAAGGTTTGTAATTTAAAGTGAGACGTAGTATTTGGGAAGAAGACAAATACAATTTATTTTCACATGTACTTTTCTACAGACCATGCACTTTAAAAGTAGATGGAACTAGTCCAGAAACCTCGTTATGAAACCCACAGTGTTCTTGGCTTTCATGGGCAATAGGGAGCCTGGCTTCAGCATTGTACCTCTGAATTCATGAAGAGGATTCGATTCAATTACAATGGGAGTTGCTTGGAAGCTGTCTTTAGATTTTTTTCTTTTTTTTTTTTTTTTAGGGGAAATAATAGCCTTAATTTTCATGTTTCCTTCTCTTGCAAATCAGAGTCTCAAGAAATTGTGTAACTTGCATTTATGTTAAAATTAAATAGATACTGCTGTCTTTATTTGACTTTCATTTTGTTGTGCATTCCTTTTGTTCTGGGTGGTTTTGTTTATTTTTGAAGATCAGGAAGAAAGTATTCAAGTTGTTACAGTGACTACTTTCTCAATAAATGTGATCACTGAATTTAAAGGGGAAAATAAATTGAGACTGCTCTTCTCCACTGTGATACTCCCATGCTGCACATTCCCTCCTCTTGATATCTGTCCAGTGCAGAGTATGAAATCCTTAAAGAAGGAGAATCCTGTACGTGGCAGGGCTGTGATCATGTGAGATCCCATGGTTTTACCGTTTGGGTTTTGACTGGGCTATAAGTTTGCACATGTGATACATAAAGTGTCTCCAATGGAACTGTACTGTACTATTACTAAGGAGTCGGATCTGGGATTCACTAATTTAAATACTTCAAATTATAAAAGAAACAAAGGGGTTGGTGATAAAATTTGGAAAACAGCAAAGTACGTAAGTGGAAAAAACTGAAATGTGAATGTTCCTCATTATTATTTCTGCCCCCCCTCCCCTTGTTCCACACAGCTGCTTTATCTCAGAGGCCAATTTCCAGGACCATCCTGCAAGAAAAGGCCTAGCACTATTGCACTTAATTTTTAAAATTTATTTTAAAAGGATATATATATATTGGGGTTGAATCAGTTGCCTACAATGTCATGTGGGTTGCTCTGGGACTTCTTGCTTGGTCTCTAGACTGTAGAGACTTCCTCAGTTCCAGAAGGACAAGGAACTCCTTCCTGTAGATCTTGTGCTGTCTCTGCTAGGTCCATAGTTACTGTGGATACCTTAAGGACATGCCAAAACACGCTGGATGCTTGTGACAACCGAGTCAAACAATTTAGGTGCAGATAGTCTCTGCCATTACCTCTGGCTGTCAGAGGTCACAGCAACTGGGCAGATTCTCAGTGCAATTTAGAGGTACTTGGGGCCTATCGCAGAACTGCTGGAGCTGTTCTGTGGTAAGGGCAGGTATTGGACACGTCCTTTGTGAGCAGCACCACTGTCTGATGTTGTGATGGTGTGTTGTGGGCAGGTCACAAGCGTTTGGGCAGGTAAAGAACCAGACTGAGAATGATAGGATTTGACCCTTCAAAATCCACGCATCATATGCCTTCAAATATGTAAGAGTCATCATTTCCTTCTTGCTTCGTTAAACATTTGGAAGTTTCTTAGCCAAAATGAAAACAACCCAGCATGTTAATAACACAGAACCTGGGGGGATGCTGTCTGATTTAATTACTGTGCTAAGCACAGCAGTCGTGGTTGTGCAGAACGGGACGCTGATGTGATGACTGCTTAATAGAAGAAAATAGCGACCTGCTGAAGTACGGAATCCAAGGAGGAAAGAATGCCGTATAAAGCCCAGGCGAGAAAAGGAATTATAACAAACAAATCCAAGTAAGAAGAAGAAGATGTAGAAAAAAGGAAGCATGTTAAAATAGGTTATTAACTAGGAATAGTGTCCGCATGCATAGTATACCCCTGAGGAAAAAGTGATAGCTGACTAATGGAAAGCTATAAAAAGAGATTTAAAGTTAAAAGTCCTGCTAATAATTGTGCCTCTTAAAACTTAAGATCTTTGGCAGAGCGAGGCTGCTACAGGCACCTTATTAGGTTCAGAAAACTGAACAGGAGTGATTAATTCATATCAGATAGTGCTGTCTTCCCAAGGGAGCAGGCCTGAGAGAAAGGATGGGAAGCCTGCTGTGGATACCTCCAGGTAGACTGTAAAGAACAGGAGCTTCCACAGAAGCACAGTCTCATTTTCTTGCCACGAGCTGAGTGTGTGTGTTACAGGCAGTTTTCAGACTGAAGCTGACAACAACCAACAGAAAATGCTGGGTGGTAAGAGTCCTAGTTTCTGGGACTTCCCATGGCAAATGCACCCTATAGGAACCAAGCTGAGGATATACCAAAACAGATCAAGAATGTTGAAAATAAAACCTCAGCTTCTTGTACTTAAAAGTATTGTGGTCTTGATGCCATTTAGGACTTGTTGGGTGCTGGCAACTGGGCCCAGTCTAATGAGAGAGAAAAGAATATACAGCTCACACCAAACCTCTCTTGGCAGGGTACTTCATGTATTTTTTAATTAATATCATTACAGTAGCAAAACACTTTACTGACAAGAACACAATCAAAACTTGCTGTAAATTAGTCTTGCATTCAGAGGCTATTAAAGGCAATAAGCCATAGCTGAAATCAAGATTCGGATGCTATTCCTAACGTGTGATCGGTACCAGGAACGGTGGTTTGCAGCAATCTAACAAGCAAATGGAGAAAACTCAAAGCTCTCAAGCTTTGGGAATTCTCTTTGCATTGTGGTTTTGGAGAAGAAGGGAAGTGCTTTATGAAGGAATGTAGTGTGGCTGGCCTTCACTAATATTTTAGTGAATTTAAATAATTCCAATGAGAAAAAATCCAATCTCCATAAACAGTTCAGGGAGAAAAGGGTTTTAATCTATAGCTTTTGGGTTTTTACCTTCACATGCTTTCCTTTTGGCAGAATATACTTGAATTAATATCTGTGCACCACAGCCATCTATCCAAAGAGAAAAATCTTTGTCCTTGCTGTACTTCCTAAAGCAATTGGTAACCTCTCTGCCTTTTGCTTTAGCAGACGCCTGAAAAGAATTGTGTGCTCTTTGGAAAGAGGAAAAGAATGAATCAGTGTGCAGGTGACAGCAACAGGTATGTTCATTTATAAGCAAGTATCTACAATCTTTCCAGCCTTCTTGAGTGCTTGTTTTCTTTTATTCACGGCATTCAGGACTTTCTTTCTCGGCCCAAGCTCCATCTGAATGCTCTGTAGATCTTCATCAGAACATAGCATCAGGGCATCTAAATCAATCTTTTCCCTCATGAAGACTGGAAGAAACTCATCCAGTGTCTGTGATGCCAGAAATACCTCAAGGGGTGTGTTCTCTGCTTCCTCGTCATCCCAGATTACTTCTTCCTCATGCCAAGGGATATCAACACCATTTTCAGCATCATCTTCCCTGCCATTCTCAGCATTTTCACACTGAAAGAGCTCACTGGACATTTTAAAGCTTATGTCTTCTTTCTCAGAAGACACAGTTCCAGGGTTTACATCCGCAGCCAAATTCCTTCCAAATACAATCTTGCCAAGACCTGGCCGCTTAAAAATGGAGAGCTGACTGTCATTATCAGAAAAGCCTTTCTCTCCGAGGTCATTCAGTAATTCATCCTCCTCTTTCTCATCAAACAAATGCATCACAGTTCTCCTACCTGTACCATTCTCTTGGTCATTGCTTTGTGTTCTCTGGCTTCTTGTGCTGTCAGCTGTCTTTTTTGCTTTCAGTTTGAAGGTATCTTTCAGATTTTTGGAGAAAGGACTTGTATTTGAAGCAAAGAGACTAGGCAACTTTATTCTGGAGTGTGTCCCTCTGGAAGAATTTACTGTACCAACCTTTTCTTTCATATAATTCCGGTTCATTTCGTGCTGGTGTTTCTCTTGGCGCTTCTCGCATTCCTTGATTTGTTTCTCCACATTCCTCTGGGCCTGCGCTTTGAGTTTGGAGACCTTCTTTGGGTTCAGCATGTTCTGCTCGGTGGCAGCTTTGTCCAGGATTCGGACACATTCGTTGCGGTCTCTGCTGGCAGCCACCTCCAGGGGAGTGCGGAGATCGTTGTCCAGAGCAAATATATTGGCACCGAAGTTGATCAAGAAAGAAACACAATGGATATGACCGTTGCAAGCAGCGTGGTGGAGAGGAGTGTTCCCCCAGATGTCACATTTGTCCGGATCACCTCTGGGAAGGAAAATAGCATACAGTGAGCTGGATGTACCCAAGTACTGCAGTGGACTGAACAGATACTAAATATTTAGCACAGCTTTGCTACGAGGAGTACAGCCCAATGAAAATGAGTCAGCTTAGCTCCATCCTCTAGAACGGTGCTGCACCTACTTACACGAGCACTGAGTTTGGCTGCGTGCGTGGCATAAGCTCTAATTCCTGCCCGCCTGTGGGCTCAGGCTTCAACTTCTACTCATTGGAATTAATGGCAAAATTGTTTCAATAGCTTTTGGGTGGAATATTCTGAAGGCTTTTTGGTGACTTTCCCCTTTTGTATGTCAAATGCAGGGACAATATTATGAGACTTCTTCACTGGCCACAGTGATATATACTTAATGAACGTATGCAGTAACTTTTTTGGTAGGTATAGGTAAATGATTAGGAGTAAAGTCCTGATTACACATTTGTCTCCATTGCTATTAATTTAAGCTCAGATAGATACCGTTGTTTTTCTTCAGCTCTTTTGTTCTTCTTAAGCTGCTTTTACTCATGGGGTTTGAAAATCAGAAGCTCATTTGAAAATAAAATACCACATCTTTTCAATTGAATTTAAAGCCAGTGGAAACTATTGCTTGCTTTTTAACTCTTGTACTGACTTCACACTGAACTGCTGCCTGCAGATCAGAATCGGCTTGAATCTTTTAATTCATATTTGGCAGGATCAACATTAGCAATGGTTCAGAACAGAGCTTGGGCCATCTGTGGCTGATAACCAAGGCAGACACAGTAGCCCACACCCTTTAATAACTTCAGAGCCAGGGGCCAAATTGACACGGAGAATTTCTGCTCGTGGGAGTTTAAGCATTTCTGTGTCTTGGAGATTCGTTGCACAGCGATTATACTATGAATGAAATGGTACATGCTATCACAAAATCTCCTTCAGGCATTGATCTCTGGCTCTGAGTGTCTCTGAAGAAAAGCACTAACATATTTGTTGAGGGCCAAATCTGACAACATCCTTCAGCCTGAAATGCCACGGCAAGAGAGAGGTCGGGGGTCCTCGCAGAGCTGAGATGTTGCTGCTCGCGTTAGGAAACAACGGCAAATCTGAGCATGCCAGGCTGCAACAGCACAGGCATTTCTACGAGGAGGTGGCAACTGAGGATCAAAGTTTCTCCACTTAGACATATGGAAGCCATGTGTACATATTTCTGCTTTTGCGGCTCCGCCTGGGGAGCTGCCTGACCGCGGCCAAGCGTGCTGGATTCCTTAACTCCCACATTAGCGAACAAGCTTCGTTATCCTGAGCCTTGGGAGTGCCAGGTCATCCATCCTCCCCCAGGTCCCTTCATAGCTGCTTGTGGTCTCTTTTCCCCGTGGAGCCTGCCAGCCTTTGAGCCTCAAACAATTGACAAACCAGAGTGTCTGTTCCCAGCTCAGTGGGACTTTGGATAAGGTTTGACATCCACTTTGGGTTCTCATACTCCTCTTTTCCCTGCTTTCCCAAGAAAGAGGCTCGCACAAAAGAGACCAGATCTGCTACTTGGTCTTGCTTTTATTCATGCACCTGCAAAGCGAGCAGAGGAAACAGCTCTTGATGCCTGGGAAGATAAACTATTTCAAGATGAAAGAGTTTATTGTTAGTATTGCTACATTTTCCAAGGGCTGAAAGTGTTGCAAGCTTCAGAGTCCTAAAAACTGCAACCACTTTAAGGAAAACCATCCTGCGTCTCAATGCCTTTGTCAGGAAACCCCTTCAAGGAAAGGATGAATTTGTTAAACATAATTGAAATACTTTCTCACAAGAAAACATTAACTGACTGCAGAACAGACTGAACATCTTCCAAAATTCAGCTTCTCCCAAGAAACCAGTGAGACTCCCTCCATGTTTCTGACAGCCCCACCTTGCTGATCGTGTCAAGAAATCTTGGATTAAAGTGGAGGTGAATGCATATGTTTGAAAATTTTGAGGGCAATACTGTCCCAAAGCTATCCTCTAGGAAGAAAGAGTTAGAAATGCATTAAATAACAAATATGTAGAAATTCCGATCTTTATGTCATCCTCTGTGACTTCTATCAACTTATATGGTAGAAGACATATTTTTCACTAAAATTTTGAAAAAAATTATTTCCTTAGCTAGTTGTTCTGTCTTCTAGGCGTTCAGGGACAAACCTTTATTGATTCTAGATCTTGGAGCTACCTTAGTTATACAAGTTGGAAAAACTGTCAATCTCTTTTTGCTTCTCCTGGGGACACAGCAACAACCATGCAGTCCAAAGGTCTTTTTTATTGTGTTACGGCAGCCACACCTGAGCTCAATGAGCTATAAAGCAAATCTATGAAAAACCTATTTTTATTCCATATTTTCAATTCTATTTTTAAGAAAAGAAAACTCAGATACATCCAAATAATTATTCAACTTTTCCCTCCAATCTTCTTTAAACTAGTATGATTAAAAATACAGGTCAACTTAATCTTCATCTCAGCCCAGAAAGAGTATTTTATTAACTGTATCTCTACACAAGAGCAGATTTTCTTTTATTAGATCTTATTACAGAATCACAGCTTAAATGGTAGGCTCCAAGCAAGCGAATACGGAGGGTGGGGAGGTAGTTACTGTTTCAATAATACATTTTCAGCATATCGTACATTTAAATGATACCAAACAGAAATATCACAATTAGAAAATAAACCTGTAGAAAACCTTCCTTTACTTTTTTCTTGGTTTTTTTTCAGGTTGGCAAGTATGATACCCCATCTTCTGAAACAGTATTATCATTTTTATCATCATGTTAGTTGCTAATACTCTAAAAAGCAGAGAAACAACAATTTTGGATGTTACTGTCTCAAAGCTATCGGTTGTGACTTGCCTCTGGAAAGCATTGAACCTTCGCAGGTGTCTACTAACTGCACTTTGGAAGCAAATGGGAGAGATTTTTTGCTAAAAATGTTTCAAACAATGCATTTCCCTAGAGCCAGTTTCAAAATTATGTTATCACCAAAGGCTGTTGGCCAACTTCTCCGTTACAGCGAGGTGAGGTCCCAGAGCCCTGCTCCTACTAACCGCTCCCTGCAGACTCCATGTATGAGGTGGTCCTGCTGATGTCGATGCGGCTTCACCGACCGCACGTACAGACCTGCTCACAGGTTCTGGGCCATTGCAGATGAAGAGGAACAGTCTTGGCAATGCATTGAAAGAAATGACCGTGATTTTCAGCCTTTTGGATCTGAGGTCATCAGGGCATTAGAAAAATGACGCACTAATTATACTTTTCAGCCACACGCTTTAAGCAATGAGGCTTGACTTACCCCCTCCGACATATGACTTCCAGAGCTTCTAGATACCCATGGTATGCTGCCAGAAGGGTGGGTGTCATCCCGTCTTCATCTGAAGTATTGAGGTCTTTCCTAGTGGCTTCTTTCAAGAGGTCCAAATTGCCGTCAGATGCTGCTTTGTGATACCTGCTGGACATTTTCAGTGACTTCTCGTTTCCCAAAGCAGCTCTGAACGATATTCAGACTGTACAGCCACCCTGCCGTTACAGGGATAGTTCGTTAATGATTACAAGTTGAGATGTCCACGTGAGGATGGAAATGAGGAGGCAAAGTTCATCCCAGCAGACAACTTATCTGGAGCTCTGTGTAGGTAATAAGGCAATGGTGTGGTGAATGCTTTAATTTTCTGGAAGGTGGCTCTGCCGTTCACCATTCGTTGCATATTTGACTATTTAAATGTAGAAGGGATTCGTTCGTCTTCTCTGTGTCTTTGCCTAACTGTTCTGGAAAAACTTCAAAAGGACCTTGGACTTCAAAAACTTCAAAAGACCTTCAAAAGGCCGTCAATGTCAGTATGACCAGATTTCACCCTAAGTAATAAAGTATCCCTGAGTTTTGATAGGGTGAAATGCGTAAGCAGTTACCTTCACTGGTGAAGTCTTTTGTAACCTATCATTTACCGGGTTGCTGCATTTAAAAACAAGCCTCTGCCCCACCAAAGCAGGCGCATCCATGAAGCTGTTTCATGTACACAGATTGATGTGCGGACGGAAACTGGCCTCTGGGGACCAGGGTGGTGTTCGGATAAAACTGCCAGCAGGTCCGCAAGTCACGGCCGGCAAAAGCACAGCCTAGTGTGTGAACCTCTCAGCCACAAATTGCATTTCATCAGAGGATCTCAAGGCACTCGGTAAATACAAATTCATCTCTAACAGGTACTGTAATCTCTGTTTTGGATGCAGAAAATAAGCAGGATTTCCTCAGGATAGCACAGGGAACTCAAGAAATGGAAACGTGATGGGGCAGAACCCACTGCCCCAGCCTGGGCACTGTGGTCCTTGCCTGGGGACGGATGGGTCCAGTGCCCACGTCACATAACCACTTCTTGCTTTGGAAATCATTTCCCCCGGTTTCAGTGGCAGCAAGGGCTGCCTTTATGGGTAGAAGCTTATAGAGTTAGACTGTAATTCTCATTTTTAGGTTCAAATGAATTACTCGGAGAAAACCATGTGAAAGATGAGTTTTAAAACAGTAGCTGAGAAGAAACCAGTAAGAGATTACCTGCTGCTTAATAAAATGCTACAGGCTACCTGTTATTCTGCTCACGTTCACAACAGCTGCCAGATGAATGTTTCTTTTTTGTCAAGCTGTTTGCTATGACTAACCGAATTAACCCGTATCTTAGAGAGTCGGCCCTCGGCAATGAGCAGCGAGGTTTTGTGGCTTGTCATGCCTCTGTTACAGAAGCAGCAGCAACTGCAAACCAGCTCATTGTCCAGGGTGGGTGCAAGTACGGAAGGGAGTGCCACCTCATCTCCGTCCCGTAATGCCACCCGTGCAATGCACCGGAGGCCTCTCCAAATGGGCTTTCTCTCTTCATTATTTTCTCGGGCAGGGGTGGAAGAGCTCTTCAGGAACAAACCTGTACCAACATTTTCCTCCATGAGGACAAAGGGGGTCAGTCGGATCCTGTGACGGGTTTGAATCTTTGAATAAACAAGCCTAGGCAGGAGGAAACTAAAGCCCGGTTTTCCTTCGTGTCGCCCACAAGACACAGCCGCCCCCGGTGCTATCCTGCCGTCTCGGGGCAGCGAGGAAGGGCTGCGCTTCACCCAGGTCACCTCCGTCCCCGCATTAGAAGGCAGATTTACCCTCAGCCCTTTTTCAAGGTCCTTGCATTGCCATTAATATTTTTCTAATAAAAAATGCAGTCATTTATTCCATTTACTATTTAACCAGGCTCAGCACTGAGTTAAATTTACAGCTACTAGAAGAAACTAGCTGTTGCAGGGCAAAGACAGGTGACGCACGTGCTTTTTTATGTATATCTTAGATTAGCTGGCTCTTGATGCCATTGAATTTTATTTCCTTTACTGGGTAGTGTAAGCTTTTTCACTCTCAGGAGTGTGAAACGATCGCCTAGGCACATACAGCATATACCACCGGTGTCTGGTAGAAGAGAGAGGACAGCATTTTTCTTGTATGTTGGTATTTCACATTGTTAGCTACACCCCTGAAAGCGAGTTGGTAGCAAAAGAGACCTTTTCGTTTTTCAAGATATTGATTTCTACTGCAGAAGTGCATTAATTTGCTTTTCTATTAATTAATTCAGCACACAAAGTGTTGATCTCAGAGTGATTTTTGTCATCTAACATCTGAAAATAGTGATTTTAAAAGAAAGTTACTCTGTATGATGCTAAGTGGGAGACTACTGTTCCAAGTTTTAATTAGAGGTGAAGCAAAACCCACGTCAATTGGAGAGAAGCTCCGGGACCTTGCAAGCTTTATTATTATTATTTATGTCACAAAAGTAGGCATCACAAAAAAGAAAGAAAAAAAGAAAAAACCAAACAAAATCTCCATCTGTTTCTAAACTCGTGGTATTTGTTCATCTTTGTCCCATTCAAAAACCTCAACTTAAAATGCGATAAATGATTCAACATCAAATGAGCTAAATTTCTCAGCCTGAATGGAGATTTTTCTTTTGAGACTAAAGCTCAAAATTGTGAACTTTTTAAACTCCCTCGGTAGTTAGAATGGAGCTTTTCTTCTGGGGTTTGAAAAGAACTTCAAAACCATTCCACTTCCAATTGAAATGTCTTCCCAGGCTCAGGAGAAACTCTGTTGTGATGGTACGTGATGTTGTAAGCTAATGAAATTATTTACTAGCAGTTTTGATTTGTTACAGGATTTTGCTATGTCTCTGATTATTGCTCTATTTTTGGAGAACCGTCTTAAATAACATATTACCAATCAAACGAACTATTTAGATTGAAAGACTACGGCGTCGTTAGTTACGTTGTTCTAGAATAACTGAGAGCCCAGTGTGACGAGCGATGTTGTTGTGCCATCTCTTTTGCACGAGGTATTATCCAGCACAACATTGCAAGTTTTACAAGCGCCAGACGCCGTATGGTAAAGGCCATATGAGGGGAGGCAAGGGAGGCTCTGTTTGTCTAATGAGATCCTTGGAACTAATGGGCTTAGAGAAGAATGAAATTAGTCACACGGGGTAATTGTGGCAACACAATTCAGAGATGACGACAACATTGAAACAGCAATAAAAGCTTATTTCTTCACTCCTTAGAGAGGCAAAACCGGCGTGCCCAAGGGCTCCGCTGCCTCTCGAGCAGCTCCGTTCCCACAGCGAGGCCGAGTGTGAGCCAGGCCCGCGCTGCCCGAGGCCCGTCCCGATGGGAGCTTTGCTCAGCTGCACCCCTGCGCGAGTCGGGGGCCCGGAGCAGCCCCAGCAGCCCGCCTGCATGCGCCGTTTCGGGCGCGAGGCCCCATCAGCGGGGAAAGAGGCGCAACACTGAAAGGCAGTAAAGCCAGCGCCGGAGCCCTGCCTCCCCTCGCTCGCGCACCTTCCTGCCCAGCCGTGCTGGGCCTACAAAGCAGGCCGAGGGACTTCCGTGGGGCTAGAGCAGTGACGTTACCTGTTGTATCGTAGTGCCGGTCGCAGTAAGTGTTTTTGCTGCGAATGTTCAAAAAACGAGTGGATGTGGCACTTCAAGACATGGTTTAGGGGACATGGTGGCGCTGGATTAATGGTTGGACTTGATGATCTTGAAGGTCCTTTCCAACCTAGTGATTCTGTGATTTGGGCTCTTTGCATTGCTAAAGCCTTTTTCTTGGTTTTGGTTGGGTTTTTTTCCCCCCGTGATAGCAGCAGCAGTGCTACGACCAGTCCCAGGAAAAGCCACGTGGAGCTCATTGGTGTCTCGAACGCTGTCCCACTGCCAGCGTGTGAGGGACCCCAACGCCGAACGGTTGAGGGACCCCTCAACACCTGTGCTGAGGTGACCTGTGCTCTCCGGAGGTGGTGCGCAATGCCCTGGCGCTCGGGGGTGTGCAGCGCTGCTCTCGGGCAATGCTTTTTTTCCCCAAAGGTTAGAAAAATCAAACAAGTAAAAGAGAAAAGCAGAGTGTTGGAAGAGGAGACCTTGCAGGTTTTGGCAGCAGAAAATAAAAAGAAAGCCATGGAGATAGTTTTGTGTTTCAGGGCGTGAATTCGCTCTTTATCTGTAACTCAGGCCACGGTTATTGTTACAGGCTCAACAACTTGGACTGGTGGAACCAAATTTTTTGAAAGGAGGACTGGCCATGCTTTCTCTGTAGCTTAAGCTGCAAATTCAGATGTGTTAAGTGAAGCAACAGCTAATTATTTTAGCACATGCTGATGAGTTACATGCTACAAACCTACACACTCAAAGATCGGCATTAGGAGCTGCTGACTTGCACCGCAGGGCAAAGCCCGTTGCGGTGACTGTGGCAATAGCATTGCTCTAACTGCTAAATCTCGTCTCGCCCAATGCTGCCTTTCAGCTACACAAGCCACAACCTGTTGCGAGGCATTTGGGAGCTGGCAAAACCCCGAGTTAACTGTGGCCGGCGAGGACAGGCTGCCCTTCCGCGAAGGGACCGGGCCTCCACAGGTTTCCCCCGCGCTCGCACACCCCTCCGGCGTGATGCGGATGGAGCTTTTACCAGCCCAGGCTCAGCCGTGCTCCAGGATCGTGGTCCAGAGCTCCGCAGGACTTAGGTTTTTCCACCAATGTAATGAAGCTGGAAATCAGGGGTGGGGAACTTACGAGTAACTTTGCATCGGATTCGACTGCCTGAAAGTACCTCATTTGTGTAATTCTTTGAAGGACGTGTACTTGAAATGCTTTTTTTCCCTTACTGTGTTAGTTAAACCCAAACTAAATAATAATAGATAGATAAACTTGTGTACGGCTTCAGAGTGTGTTTCGTTAGTTTTCCATATAATCATTGCTTTTGAAAACAGTGAATCTCATTACCCCCCCCCCCCCCCCAAAAAAAAATAAAAAGCCAAAAGGTACATGATGTATGTTTGTGAATTCAGGAGTCTCTGGGAAGTTAATTTCTTGCCAGAGGTTATCCGCGTGCTAATCCTATCGATGGCAAAAGCAGAAGTGCAGTTTCTTTTCGTGCTACTAACGTCAGGTGCTCTTTGCTCTGGTGGGGCGATGGATGTGAGCTAGAGCTCGCTTATTGCTGCGGGCGGCATCGGGCACACTTGGTATCCCCACCTGCGTAATGGCTTCAGCTCTGCATTTGCCATGTTTTCCCAAGAATCAGAGCTGAAGAGATGCTTCTAAAGAATGTGCATTTTTAAATCACTTGCACTAGTCATCTGCTCTGCCTGCGTGGATCATAGTGCTTTGCTGCACAGCGCGGCGATGGCAATCACACGCCCTGCGGCTACCTGCCTCCCCTCGTGCTGTTGTCCCATCCAAGTTCCCAGCACTTGGGTACCTACCAGCAGTTGATAGACAAAGCCTTTCTCAAAACTCTAAATCTTCAAGAGGAATGAGGCTGCTGTCACTTGGGCTGGGCAACTCTACAATCTGCTCTAGGCACAGGTCTATAACTGTAAAAAGAAATATAAATGAATACATTTTACATGAATACATGGTACATTGATACAAAATTTATTATTCCCTGAAGCCAAATTTAACATCCCATTCCTAAATTCTTACTCCATAATATTAATTTTCCTCTGTTCCTATTATCTATCTTTTTCCTTTCTCACATCTCAAGAATTCAATTACTTTAAAAAATATGAGTCTTTGGTTTTTTTTGTAAGTCTGTCTGAATTCAAAAGCATTAGGAAAGCTGAAAGATAACATAAATATGAGATCTTTTTCTTCCCAGGCCTCTTTCCCACAGATTTGAAAAACGATAGTCTGACCAAAGCCTCCAGAGATCTTCCAGTCTAAAGATCTGATCTAGGACTTCTCTTCCTTAACCTGCCACTCACGTTTGCCTTCTCATTAGATCTACATCAGCATTGCAGATTTGCCTATACAGGGGAACAAATATTCTCAGTCACATACATATCCACCAGTGGAATTGTTTTAAACTATCAGAAAGTCAAAGAGGCAAAGAGGTCTCCTTTGTAAAAAATTACTGCCAAAAGATGTGCATTTTTCTGTGCAACATCTGACAATGGAATAAAGGGAGTAAACTATCAGAGAAAGAAAAAAATGCCTTAAAAATAGAAGAAAACAACAACCCATGCCAGAGAATTGATATCACCTCAAGGTCTCCTGCGAGCCCTCCTCTTCACAGCAAGCAGACTGCACCTCAGCGAGAGGCAGCTGCAAGCTCTCAGTGCTCCGGGCAGCAGAAGAGCTGCACCTGTGTGGAACCTGCCCCAGGTGCTATATAATCCTCCCCGGGCAGCCAGAGAGCAAGCTTGTGGTGGCAGTGGGAGATGGGGCTGTTTGTGGGGCAGCAGTGCTTGAGCACCTCAAGGATGTGGTGAGTGGGGTTTGGGTGGGACGGGGAGCTGGGTTCTTTCCGTGTTGCTCTCTCATTTGGTCCTGTTCTTCTTGTAGGTTGCTGCTCCTGTTTGGCTTGCTGCTGCCCTTAACCCCTTGTGCTGATGGCCTGGGGGATCAGGATCTCTTGGGTAATGAGGCCTCCCTGGCTTGGCAGTGGTGTGGGTGTGGGCTTTAGGCTTGCTTGCAGCTGCTTCCCTTCTGCCTTGGTGTGGAAGGGCTCTCTGAAGCAGGGCTGGCTAGCTGGAGGGCTTGCAGGGTGTGTGCCTCTGGGAGGGTGATGATGGAGCTGACTCTGCTCTTCACTCTGCAGAAAGTGTGACCTGTCACAGGGATGGGATGGAAGTTGTGTTTTCCAGGGACCTTGGTAACTACTCCTGGCACGTATGTGTTGTGGGTAGGTATTGCTACTAGCCTGGCTTGGTCCTTTCTGCTGCAGCTTGAAAGCAGAGGCCTGCCTGCAGGACTAATCTTCCACCTTCTCTCTAGATGTGAGTGGTGAGGAGATGGTGTCTTGTGACCACACTGTGGATTATGAGAGGCTGTTGCTCAGTGTCCTCTTTGTCAACTGCACTAGCCTGGAGGTAAAGGGCTCTGTTCTGGGAAGGTGCTGTGATGGTGGGTGGGTGTGTTTTGTTGGTTTTTTGTTCTTTCCCTGGTCAGGACTGGATTTAATAGGGTTTCTAGCCCCAACTTCAAGAGTAGGAATACTTAAACTCTTCTGTAAGAGCAGTTTATGCCAAAAGCAGTTTAAAAAAAAACACCTCCAAATTGTTACCTTAATACTTCTGTGGATTAAACCCCCTTGGACACTGCCATAAATGTTGTGTTCTTCTGTAAAGTAACTGAGAGCTATGTTAAATAACATCTTGTAGGGAAGCAGACCAGGTCCAGGAGTTTTGTAGCATCACTCCATTTATGTATATTGATAGAGCAATTAACAAAGCATGCTATTGAGGTAGAGTAGTAAGGGGGTGACCAACCCAAAGTAGCCTCAAAAACAGGATTTCCTGGTATCAGTTACTCTTAAGCATTTGAAGTACCACAGGACTCTTGGTTTTGGTGTCTGTTACCTTGTTTCTCGAACAGCTGTCTCTGGCACTATGGTGTGCCAGTTCTTGAAGGCTTTCTTCTTGACTCCTGCAGTTTTCTTGATACCTTCTGCTCTTCAACCTACTGTTGTTACCCTATACTTTCCTAAAGAACCCATGCTTTTCAATAAGCTTCTAAAATGACAGTTCACTGTGTCTTTGAATTGGTAAAACACCTGAAAGAACTCTGAAGTTGCAGTTTAGTCTCAAAGGCTTTTCATGGTCCTCATGCTGCAGCAAGTACTGCTGCCTCTTTCTAATTAGTGTCTCTTCTATAGCATGGTCAGCACCAGCTAAGGTTGAGGCTGATGGTGAATGACACAGTGGGGGAGAAGAATGTAACCTACAGCCTTCACTGCAATACTGCTCATGCAGATGAAATCACTACTCCTTTCTTTGCTGGTACAACAAACTGCACAAAAGACTTCATGGCAGTAAGTAGAGGGATGGGAGTGCTATAGATCCTGTTTAGAGGCTTGCAGAGTGGTGTGGCTGTGTCCTGACACTGCATGGCTGGGATCTGCAGAAAGATGGGGAAAGCTCCAGCCAGCTTCAGGGAGGTCTGTTGGCTGCATGTCTGTCTTGGCATGACCACTAGCTCTTTGAAGAGCTAGTTTGCAAATGGTCGCTAATGATGCAGATGGTCTGGCTCTAGCCCTGTTGCAGCGGATGCTGGGATGCTGGTGCCAGCTGTCTGCTTTGGAAAACTAGCAGAGACTTCTCTTGGAAAGTTGTGGAGTTGTGACCACTGTTCCTGTAGTCTAACCCTTGTGCTGTGTTCCAGGTTACTTTACCAAGACTCATTCTGAGCTTCGGTGATGAGCATATGGTATGTGCCTTCTGTCTTGCAAAGGGAGGGTGTTGGGAATGCATGGGTTTTTGGATCTAAACTGTGTCTGTCTCCAAGCTGCAGTAGTTACCTCTTCTGGAGTAATTGCATCTTGTTGGGAAGCCTAATTCTATACTGTGTCAATACAGGGAGCTTGAATGTAAAACCTGCAAGGTGGCAGCCCTGCAGGGGGAAGAACTGTAATGCCTTGCTGTTTCTGCATGGCTATGCCTTCCCTTCCTAAGGAAGGATGTCTGGCTTTGCAGGTTCCAGCAACTCTAGCGACCTGGACTCTGTCAGTTGATGATGGAACCAGAATACATCAGCTGAGCCTTGGGCAAGCCACGCAGCAAGGCTATAAGTTTCTAGCTGATGGCCACAACCTGATCTTTCAGGTGGCCTTTACTGCCACTGGAATTGTTTCCTACAAGGTAGGTGAACAAAGAATTGGCACTGGGGAGACAGTGCTGCTTTAACGGAGGCGATGTATCTCCCTCCTGTAGACCTGTGGAAACCTGTGAACTGCCCAGCCCTATAAAATGGGGAAGCACAGTGTGCACCTCAGCAGCGCAGCTGATGGGCATCTAAGCAAGTGGGATCCTAGCTGTAGCCTGTCCTATGAATGTCTGACTGGCAGTGTCATGAACAGCTCCTTTTTTAAAGGGTGTTGAGATGGGAAGAAACTGCTATTGCAAACATGAATAGCAGCAGTCCTGAACCATAGTATATTGCCCTGGAGGGTTGGTCTCATGAGGTTTCATGAGCTGAGTACTCTCTAACAGCCCTCTATCTTCATTGTCAGCACAACGATAAGGTGCTCTACACTGTGGCACTCAAGCTCATGTATGGCCCTCCTGAAAATAGATTGACTGTGGAGTCAAGAATGCTTTGTGCACCAGGTAATGCATGGAGAACATCAGAACCTGGACTGCTTCTGCCCTGTGGAAACTGTTGTTATATTTAACGAAGATGTTTTTGCAGGTCCAGCAATCTGTAATGCAACACACATGATTCTTGCCATCCCACCCTTCCCAGGGACCCTCGTGGCTGTGGGTGTAGAGGATAAAACCATTCCCATGGACCAGCTTCAGGAAAATGGGATTGCTCTGGACACAAAGAGAGGGGTCAAGCTGCATATTGGCAGGGGAATCCTGAAGTCCAAGGTGAGTGCTGATCCTCAAGTTACAGGAGTTGATATGATCACAACTCTTTGCTTACTGAGAACCAGAGCACAGTAGTGTTGACCTTGACTAAGCACCTGTCAGCCACACGGCCTGTGGCTGGCTGAGGGCAGTTGTGATTAAGATGAAGGCAAACTGACTTTATAATAAGCATCACTCAAAGATAACTTGGGTTTCATGAAGTCTCTGGGCAAAAACAGATGGAGGTGAAAACATTCCTCTTGGAGTGGGCTGGTATTTTGCATGCTTGGAGCAATGCAAATTAACAACTAGCTGAGTGTGAAGAGCACCATGGCCCCAGGGCAAGTGAAACTAACACATGCATGAGTTAAAATGAGCTCTTAGTTAATGTTCCAGGAGAGTAACTCTTTTCTCTCAGCTGCATGGGGAGAGCTGCTTGGGACTTCAGCCCTACATGTCATCTTTGAAGCTGGTTTTTCACTTCCATGGGGAGACTGTGGCAATGGTGCTGCATCCAGAGTGCCCCTGTGACCAGCACGCACCAATAGGTAAGTGACTGACTTCTGCAATGGACTCTGCCCATGTGCTGCTTGGATAGTAATCCTTCAGCATGGCTTGTTCTTACACTTCCTGTGAAGGACTAGTTTATCTCTAGCCAGAATGCAGCAGCTCTTGGCAGAGTGAGTGGTCACTGACAGCTCAGTGTGAACCTGTTACAGCTGCTGTATGCACCCAGGATGGGTACATGGATTTTGAAATCCTTGCTGACAGTACTACACCACCACTAGACTTGGATACGCTTCGGCTTAGAGATCCTGTGTGCCGGCCTGCCTTTAAGTCGTCTTTGAATGACAGGATTCGGTTTCATGTTGCACTGAATGGATGTGGGACCAGGTATTGGGTAAGTGTAGCTGTGATTGATTGGGGAGGGCTTCATGCGTTGGGAATGCCCTCACTAATGCTGTTTTTCTGCAGTTTGATGGGGAGAAGATTGTTTATGAGAATGAGGTGAGGGCACTATGGGCAGATGTTCCACTGCGCAGGATCTCAAGGGACAGTGAACTCAGGTGTGTCTAAACCTCTTTGGGTAATACTTATGTTCATATATAGGATATCTAGGACTAAGACTTATCTGTTCCTTCCCTGTTACAGGCTAACAGTCCTGTGCTCCTTCAGTAATGGTGATGCCTCCCTCACTATAAAGGTAGACAACTTTCCTCCTCTGGCTTCTTCAGTGAACCAAGGTCCTCTCTCCTTAGTTCTTCTAAGCTACCCAGGTAAAGCTGACTCTGTGCTTGGGTGGCTGGGAAGCAACTGAGCTTGGGAGGGCAAGAGGATGGTGCATGAGTGAACTGTTTTGGTGCATGGGCTTTTAATAACCTGATGTGCTTTCTTCCCTCCCATCTATGCTACTTGAGGTAGATGCCTCAAATCTGTGACTCTAGGACAAACTCCAGCTGGTGGACTGGCTGCTGTTGAAGAGCACTAGACCAGAGTTTCTTCAGGACTCTTTTTGTACACAGACTTATTTAACAAGGCTTTTGTTTTTTGCAGATAACTCATATAGGCAGCCGTATCATGATGATCAGTACCCAATAGTAAGGTACCTGCGGCAGCCTATTTTCCTGGAAGTTCAGGTCCTGAACCGCAATGATCCCAACCTCCGTTTGGTATTGGATGACTGTTGGGCAACAGCTTCACAAGATCCAAGCTCGCTTCCCCAGTGGAATATTGTTGTTGATGGGTGAGTGTCCTGCCAGAGAAATTAGTGCTTCTGGCAGTGCATGGGAGTATTCCCTAATTGTCTCTCCTTTGGGAATATATGCTGGAACTTGTAGGAGGATGGTAGCACCTCTACCTCAAACTCTAGCTTGCTGCTTTTTATAAAAAAAGAACCACAAACCCCAAACAAACCAAACCCAAAACCCACAAACAAGCTACGGATTCCAACCCTGCTGTTCTGACTTGCTGCTTCTTACCTATTGGCAGGTGTGAGTATGACCTGGACAGCTACAGAACTGTGTTTCATCCTGTGGGGCATGGAGTCAGCTATGCTAACTATCGCCAAAGGCTGGAAGTGAAGACTTTTGCCTTTGTCTCTGGTGACAAAGCCCTCCCTGGCCTAGTAGGTGACAATCCCCCCCTTAGAGCAGTAAGTAGGAGCAGTTATTGTCCCAAAATGTAATGGACCTCTCATTCTCTGTCCTAGGTATACTTCCATTGCAGTGTCCTGATCTGTGACCACTTTCAACCAGACTCACCTCTGTGTATGACAAGATGCCCTAGACCATCTAGAAGCAAGCGAGGTAATGTCCAAGTGGATGCTAGGTTGTACTAATCCAAGATAACCCACTGTACTATGGGGTTCACCTCTACTATATTACTGTTGTAGAGAGCGGGGTGCCAGGCGTGAGCTCTGCAGTGGTGAGCTTGCGGGGTCCTGTTCTCCTTGTGCCAGAAGGATGGTCTGCAACGCAAGGTACTAAGCAAGTGAGGTGCTAATGTGTGTTGCTTAGGTTTAGTGAGGACTTGTCTCTATAAACTGTGTCTTTCTGCTTGCTTTGTAGGGAGCACTCTCTTGAGCAAGGAGGCATGGGCTGGCATTACAATGACTGCTGTTGTCGTTCTCTCTCTGGTGGCCATAATGCTACTATCTTTAGCTCTTCTTAAATGCCTAAAGAGAAGAGCATCCCTGGTAAATGTGGTATATTAGTGTATTTTTACAAATAAACTTGGATTGCAAGCCTTCTGGATGAGTTGTATAGCTCTGGAGTTGTTGTGTGGCATTTAAGGAACTAGACTGGACAAAGATGGATGTCTGTCTTGCTGAGTGGTGGCACTGTTCTCAATGTCTCTGATCAGTGCTTGAACTGAAGCTTTTAAAAGATCATCAGCCCTTTTGGGTAAGGCTTAAGGGATGATGGCAGCTTCTCCTACACTAGATGGCTTCTTCACCTCCTTAGTTCATGTTAATTAGTGCCCTGTCAGTCACAATTTCTTGTAATACTGTGAGAACTGGCTCATTACTCTAAGATTCCATAGTCTGCCTGCTCCTTCCTAGGACTATAGAAGGATTTAACCGAAGAAAAATACTAGCTTAAGGCAAAGTAGTGCTCCTTAACAACTGTGCTATTAACTTGCAGTGTTTAGGCCTAATGTTGGTAACTTGGTATCATCTAGACATCTTAGAGCAATAACCAGTATATTTATACTCAGTATAAATTTACTACTGGTTTAGCTGGGGCTATATGAAAACAAGCAGCACTTCATGACACCTACTCTGCAGACTCAAAGCCCAGCTGTGAATTGCACTTCATGCTAGTCGACTGCAAAAATTCTAGATTCAATCTTGGGTGAATGTAAGGCTTTAACGGGGCAGATGGTGGGTGCTCAGTGAATGTTTTGTGACATTTAAGTAAAAGTACACCGAGACACACATTCCAGGTGGTATCTTCAGCAACTGAAGAGCAAAGCTTAGTCTGAGCAGCAGTACTTAATGCCACATTGCTCTTCAAGGTAAAAATAGAGCCAGTCATAATTTCACTTGATTCTGGCTTGTCACAATTGAGTCCCTGCATTGCAGGGGTGGGGAGTGCAGTATGTGGGTTATAGCCTGTAACCAGCCTTAAGCTTACTGCTAGCTAAAGTGGAAATTATAATCAACTGGCTATAAGAGACAAGCAAATCTCTTGCAGAGACTTCTAAAGACCAAGACAGCTGCTGCATTGCTGAGTGATGTCAATTTGTCAAGGTTTCTGGATTTAAAAACTGCATGTGTGTTGCTCTTCTGTTGCTTTTCAGCTTAAAACATGTTCAGGAAGTGCCCTCTGGTACAGGCTGAAGTGCTGTAGCCCACAGAGGCTTGGAGACCTTTAGTTGCCTGACACCCAAGCTCAGTTTCAATGCATAAAATGAACTTCCACACAGGGAAACTTGAGGGCAACTTTGAGGTGGTTACAGAGAACTTGGCTGGTGGAGGTGCATGGTATGCTGTGTAGCTTTAGGTATGCTGTTGCTGGAAATGGCAAAACCCTTTGAAGCAGTGATGTGTTTTGACTTGGGTTTATGCCTGTTGTGGTTTAACCCCAGCCAGGAATTAAGCACCACAGCTGCTCGCTCCCCCATAGCAGGATGGGGGAGAGAATCAGAAGGGTGAAAGTGAGAGAACTCATGAGTTGAGATGAAAATGGTTTAATTGGTAAAGCAAAAGCTGGCTATAAGAGCAAAGCAAGGAATTCATTCACTGCTTCCCCTTGGCAGGCAGGTGTTCGGCCATCTCCAGGACAGCAGGGTGCCATCATGTGTAACAGTGACTTGAAGACAAATGCTGTGACTCTGAACGTCTCCCCCTTCCTTCTACTTCCCCCAGCTTTATATGCCAAGCCTGATGTCACATGCTGCGGAATAAGCCTTTAGTCAGCTGTTCTGGCTGTGTCCCCTCCCAGCTTCTTGTGTACCCCCAGCCTCCTTGCTGGTGGGGTGGGGACCAGAGGAGGCCTTGACCCTGTGTAAGCACTGCTCAGCAATAACTAAAACATATCTATCATCAGTGTTTTCAGTGCAAATCCAAAACATAGTAGTTAGTATGGGACTGAAGAAAATTAACTCTCTCCCAGCCAAAACTGAGACAGTGCCTCCCTGCTACAGGCAGGGGGGACCAAATGTGATAGAATAAGCTGCCCTAGAATGATGTAACTTTATGTACTTGTCTCTCTAGGACTAAAAAGTAACCATGTAAAAGCAGTCCCTTAGTCTACTTGTTTTGTGCCTTCAAATTGGTTCCTGAGAAGCTGAAGACTGTAACATAGCTTCTGTGTTCCCTGGCTGATTTTTAACTGCATGTGAGTCAAAGACTGCCAACTTCAGCTGAGTGGAGCTCAGCAGTGGTACGTTAAACCCCTGGCTGGTCAGCTGTGCTCTGGGGCTGCCCTTCTGTACCTCTAGATTAAAACCCCTGTTGCCTTTTGCTCTGGCATCAGCGTGCTGCTGTTGAGCACAGCTGCCCTTCCTACTGGCCATGCTTCCCTTGCATTAGACTGCTGCTGTGGCTACATCCGTTACCCCTTAGGTAGCCAACAGCCTTCCTGTGGCATGGGTACCTGGAGGAGATGGGCCTGTAACCAGTATGGGGACTGGACCAGGCTATCACTAAACATCAGCTGCAGGATTTCTAGTTCTCTCGCTAACCAGCAGGTACTTGGCATCTGTGCCTCTAACTAGGTGCTAAGCTCTTGAAAGAAACTACCTCCCACTGCAAATGTGCCAGCGGATCACCCCTTTCTCTTCTGGTGTAGTTAGCAGTAGGGTCTCTTGTTTGGCCACCTCTACCTTTTAGGTCTGGTCCTCACTTTCAGATGTATTGCTGTCAGTAATGTATCTTAGAAGGTTTTTTGTCTTATCCGATTGCTCTATTCCCTGTAGACCAGGGGCTTATTTTGGTGATTCTAGCAATTGATAATAAAATCAAGAACATTTCTCTTAAGTAGAGAAGTTTCAACCTCACTGGTGCAGGTCTTGTGTTCTGCTGTCACTTAGCTTATAAATGAGGTACTGTAACTGCCTGGGTAATGGACAAAGCTTTCTCAGCTGGCCCCGTTGAAGGGAGCAAGAACAGCCCCCATACCACCTCGCTCTCCATCTGCAAGCCTCAAAGCTTCCCTACAGAGAATAGAAATACAATTACTAGTGTTTTTAGGGAAACAGAGGGAACCTGTTCATGAATGTTGATAAGCAAATAAATGCATTTTAAGATCAGGGTTTGGAGATTAAAACTTGGGTTTCTTGAGTCTTTATCTAATGCTGCTTATTCTGCCAGATTATATCGTACTGCAGCAGTGGTCAGCCGGGGTAATGGTGGGCTTTGGTTTTAAACTTTTTTCAAGGGCCAATATGAGAGACTCTTGAATAGGTGTGTTGCTCACTGCTAATGAACTACTTCTGGTTCTACTACTCCTAGTCTCTCTGTCACTTTAGATAATAAATACTTCAGGCCAATTATGAAATGTAGAAACATGTTTCTTTGTTTACTGGACCTTTCAGGTTTGTTGCTGTTACTTTTTTCATGGCTTTCTACTACCTGTCAGGATAGAAAGCATTCAGTGCAGCACTCTTACTCTGTTAATTTTTCCTGTCTATCACTTATTCCCTCTCCTGTAGCTACTTATGCAACTGAATACTGGTAGTCCTCTTAATATCTCCTCATTGACGAGTGGCTTTAATGATGACTATAATACTGAATTTCCTGAGTGCCCTTGTTCTGAAATCTCTCACTGTTGTGTTGAATTCCTGTTGGACTCTGCAGACAACTTCTTTTTGAAATGCTTATCAAATGCTTTTGTTCACAATTATGACTCCATTAATGTTTTTTTTAAATCTATGTTGTGCCAATATCTGCAGTATGTGCAGCTCTTCCAGCTGTTGCAAATGTGAGCTCTGTGCAGCAGCTGGGGATTAAAGCCTGGCTTTATTTAAATCAGTTAGCAGTACCTAGCCTTTCTTTTAAAAGATTACTGTGGGGGGGAAATCCCAAATTGCTTCTTACTGTGTGATTCGGATAATTACAGAAAGTCTTTGGAAGAGTATTTACAGTGAAGCTGGAGCCTGCACTTTCTGAACACAGCAGGCTAGAAGGATATTAGGAAAACCACAAAGTGGAATGGACTCTTCTTGCTGCCAGCACTGATGTTCTGCTGGCCAGAAATTCCATGACCATTTAATAGGAGCATCAGGAGAATGTAATTTTGGGGTCTTTGAAAACTGAGGGAGGAAAAAGGGGTGTTTTTGAAAGAGAAAAAAAGATTGTGAGTAACAAAAAGCTATCTCTTCTGCAATACTTGCATACCAAAGCAAAATAACTGTGTTAACGAGTAGCTTCTCTTCCAAGCATCATAGCTGTTGTTTTTCTTTCTCCCTGTTTTTCAAAGGCACTTAGATCATAAAGAAAAAGGAAGTGTATAACAATAAATTTCTGTTAGCTTTCTAATAAGTTTTCTTTATATGCAAGTCTTTCTCACTGGAATGAAAATTGGAAAACTTTTCTAATCTTATTAGTGTGTTAGAAGAGACTATAAAAACTTCCTATGTCACCTTTGGTATTTGCACTAATAATATTTCCTCTTGAAAAGTCAAACACTGGGTTTCTTATGTTGCCCTTCTCTCTGAAGGAATGTTTTCCAAGTTCAAGTTAAGTTTGAAGGGAATTAACATGTAACCATATGAGCTAAATACCATTAGGTATCGGCTACCACTGTGGGCAGCCAAAGAGAACGGAGAGTTGTGCATTGCCTCTGCATTAATGCCCCCTCCTCTGAGGCCTGGCTCTGGCACACGGACGTGGTTAGGTTGTATTTGACTTGTGCTTTCCTCACGTTCTGCTAGCTTCCAAGAACTGATCTCCCCTTCTCTAGGGTGTGATGAGCGGGACAGCTCTGTTAAACTGAATGTTGGCTTCTTCCACCGTCTCCTGCCCCGCTGTCATCACCCGTATCAGTTTCTGTGCTTAGCGCCTTCACTTGCACAGTAGTTTCCTTTTGCTTTTTTTTTTTTACCAGACTACTCATTTTCAGGGGAAACCACTTCTGCAGCCACACCTGAAGAATGTGACTTGTATGAGCTAAACCAAGTCGTGCCAGAGTCCTAAAGTGCTGGGATTTGCGAGGTTCAGCTCTACTTCTCTTCTAAACACAAATGTTTAGAACTGCATCCAAAGCAAGTACATTAGAAATCCTCCATCCTAGAGCTGGTAGCAGAGCAGCAGCACTGAGTCACTAAAGATGTGCTGCACACTTGAGGCACACAAACATCTTGGGCTTTTGGTAAAACTAAAAGTCCAAGGACTTTTTTTATGTAACCTGCTGTGAAAGGTGGTTGTATTCAGAACTTCAGCAGGGCAAGAAATATAGTAATGAGTGTTTTCTTAAAAGGTCAGTGTACTTAAGATGTCACTGTAGTTGTTCCTTGCAGCTTTAGCGATAGACAAGGACAGCACTACCTGTAGATATGAGTCCAGTTGAAGTGAGGCAGTTTGTCACACAGTCATGCTTTTTATTTTGTGTTCTGTACATGTTGTCTTACACAGTCAAGGAAATGAGTCACGGAAACACGCTTGCATGTGACAGAATGAGAAGGGATGAAAGTGCTGCAGTGTTACGCTCATGGTGCAGCTTAAGTTAAACATTTGTGTAGATGAGGACAGTGTTGTGATTTAACCCCATACAGCCCCTTGCTCACTCTCTGCTGGTGGGATGGGGGAGAGAATTGGAAGAGTGAAAGTGAGAAAACTCAGGGGTTGAGATGACAGATGGTTTAACAGGTAAAGCAAAAGCTGCCCATGCAAGCAAAGCAAGGAATTCATTCACCACTTCCCATGGGTGTGTTCAGCCATCTCCAGGACAGCGGGGCTCCATCACACCTAACAGTGACTGGGGAAGACAAATGCTGTAGCTCTGAATGTGCCCCCAGCTTTGGCACCATCCCTTTGGTCAGTTGGGGTCAGCTGTCCCAGCTGTGTCCCCTCCCAACTCCTTGTGCACCAGCACCTCTGCTGGTGGGGTGGGGAGACATGAGGCCTTGGCCCTGTGTAAGCACTGCTCAGCAATAACTAAAACTTCTCTATGTTCTCAACAGTGTTTTCGGCACAAATATAAAACGTAGCCCCGTATTAGCTACTGTGGAGAAAATCAGCTCTGTCCTAGCCAAAAGCAGCGCAGAGTGTGATCATCACATAGTCCAGCTCCACGTTCTCTGGCCGTGCAGGGCTTCACATCAAGGCCGTGGGCAGGCTCTGCTAATGCCGCTTGTGCATAAATGGCACAGGGCTGGGGCCTCAGCTGCCACAGCCCCTACTGCACTTAATAAGCATTATTAATTAGCTATTTTTAATATAACAGATCTCAGGGTACATTTTAAAAATAATATATATTCCATGTAAGGAGAGCGTGGAGTACTGAGAACATAACCATTATGAAGGCTTTATGCTGTTGCGGTGTCAGTAGAAGCTCCAACTGGAGCCAAGTCGTGTTTGCTATCTATTATCAGCCTGATAGGGGTTACAGCTGAAAAAAATACTTAGGTTATTGTCTAGCAAACCACCTATTATACTTAAGTCCTGTTGACTTAGCTACTCAGGTGGAATATGAAGTATTTCTGCAAAAGCTACAAAAGTGGTGCTTGATGAAGAGGGTTTACGTACTTGACAGGACATTGTACTTAGCTGTATTGGCTTTTAGCTCTTTGGAGCTAAATAAGTCTGATACGTTTAATTTTTCCTTCTCTCCATCTTTCTCCGTATTCCTAAGTGTGGGAAAAGATTGGTGTGTGTTCGGGCAGAGAAGTGTTTCCTTGTTTCTTATTGTTGGATGGAGTTTGAACCTCTACTCCAGGATGGTTGGGATTTACTAAATAATGTTACATTGGCTGTCATGTGAATACTCTGTAAAAGAGAAATGCTAGCCAACATTCCCATAAACTAAAATATTTCTCACACAGCTTGCCTGTATGAATCTGGAGATTTGCACTAGTGAGGCTGTTTAAAATACTCATCCTTAGTAAAGGCATAGGGCTAATATTGTCTGCTTAGGGAATGACTGTCAGATGTGGCGCATGAGAAAAGATCTGTCTCTGGTCGCTGCCAGGATTAACTCTATAGAGCACAAGTGAACCCCCCCAGAAACTATTTGTGGACATCACAGGGGAAGTTTGAATGAAGGCCCATGTAACTTACATATTTAAATCAAGGAAAACATGGTGGAGTTTTTTTCCCTTACTTTGTACATAATTTACCTTGGAGCCCAGCCACATGAATTGCTTCCCTCTTGCTGTACGAGTGCTGGTGTTTCCCGGTCCCCTGTTTAAGTGTGTTATCTGCGGAATGTTTAATCTCACTTTACAAATACAGAAGCCGACTCTACTGTATTCAGGCCTGGCGTCCCTCTCTTCTGCCACGCGTCGGAGGGCAAAGCGCGGATGATGGTGCGGCGAGAGGAGGCGTGGGAAAGGGCAGCCAACGCCCCGGTTGCGTGTGGAGTCGGCACGGGGGGCTCTGCCGCCGGAGCTCGAGCAGCTGCTCCAGGGACCGCAGCGAAGACCGTTGCTCCAAATCTCCTTAGAAAGACCTGGGATGTTTGGGGTCCCCTGGGATGGAGGGGTTGGGGCCGCGGGCGCGTTTGTGTCTGAAGTAAGGGTGCTGCAGTAGGTCCTTGGGGCTGGCTGGGCTGAGGACCCAGGTGTGGGTGGTGCCAGGGCGGTGGGAAAAGCTCCTGCCCCTTCCCTGCTGGGCTGGCACCGTCCTGCGGGAAGCCAAGAGAGCACGGAGAGAACTCGGCACCGCTTCCCCAGCCTCCTTCGCTAAGGACTTCTTGGCTCTACTGCGGTGTTTAATAATTAAAAAACCCCACAAACAACCCCATCCCCAAACAACCGATGCCCTCATTTGAGGGATGGCCTTACTGTCTCCAGGAAAAACATCTGGTCTGTGCTGACCTAGTTCTATTTCTCCAGCATATCCCTAGCAGAAACCACGCTAACGTGGTGAGGGCGCAGCCTTAGAACAGGGTGAGCAGCTTTGAAATGACGGTGACCGACGAACGCGCAAAGGTCAGGGCAGCAGGAGTGGAACTGCTCCGTGTTTACCTGCTGGTAACCGAGAATTCACAGCTTCAGCTCCTGAGAAGCGCTGATGACAGAATGAATTACATAATGAAAAATGAATTTACAGTGCAGAAGGAAAGGGTTCATTTGGGGCCAGACTCTGAGCTGGAATAAATTCACTTGCTTCAGTGTCTGCCGCGTTTATTAAGCAATGCCTGCTCCCTTCAGCAAAACATGAGGGTGTAAAGGAAATTCAGGGAAAAGGATTAGATCCCTTCAGCTGTGTAGCCACGTATGAGCTGTGGTCTAAAGCTTCTGCGTGTTGTCACTTGAGACGGGCGTAAGGGATTTATCGCTCTGTCTTTGGAAGTGCCTCCTGAAAAGCTGTTGGAGATGGCCTTGCCTCAGGGATTGCTGGCTATGTGGTTTTGCAATAGTTGTTGGCTGAATTAACATGCCATTAAAATAAATGGCTCCTGGAAATCTAAAGAGATGGAGATAAAGTTCCCCCACGTTACGGAATGCATGTAAATAATCAGAGGTGTGTTTCTTCACTCGCAGTATTGTTGCTTGGTTACTTTATAGGAGCAGGAATAAATCAAGCTAGTGATGAAGTTTGTAACTTTTAATTTATTAAAATTAAAGTAGGTTGTGTGTTCTAGCAACCCAGTATTCTTGACAAAGAACTTGGTCTGGCTTTTGTGATCTCTTGAAATACAAAAGCACCTTTTAAGCAGCTTTAATTTGGTCTACCATAAAGAGACAGATGTTCCTTTAAAACATAAATGTGTAAAACCTTTGCTTTTGCCCGTTTTTCTGGATGTAGGTGCCTGTTATTAGTAGAATAATAGTGTTTTAAAACCAAAGCCCAGTGATTTTGGTTGCCATATGCAGCAGAGAGGTTTGATTGTCAGAGAATGGATGCTCAGTGGTTTCTACCGTCAAGTCCTTTCAAAATTGCTCAAGATGGGCACAGGAAACCCGAGACACCTGCAATCAGGTTGAAAACCTGCGTAATACGCTTCAAGATGTGCATTTTCCGAAGGCTTGCTGCCAGCTGGGGAAGCGCCCCAGTGATATGCGTGCGCACGTGATACACTGCCAATGGTAAGAAACTATTCTGTTTTCTTTTTTTTAAGCGTAGATAGGATCTAATCGTTACTTTCCACTGCAAAGCAACTTGGTGACTTAGTGACAGCTACTGTTTAACTCGGGTTTCTGTTGTCCTCTAGCAAGATGGTACAGAACTGTCTCTCAGAGTGAGTGGAAAGAAATTAATCTAGTTACTTTTAATTTAAGTATATTTGGGAATATTTACTGGACTTCTCGATAATTGCTGATTCTGGAAAATGGGCAATTTTTTTGGCTTTAAAATGACAGAAAACTATTGTCGTCTCACCCACTGTTAAACATGTCACGGAGCTGGTGTGTTAGAAAAGAGATGAAAACACGATTGTTCTGTTGTTTAAAACCTTTGTAAAGTGTGTTATGCTCCTGAGCCATGTTTCAAGAAAAAAAATTATCCAGAATTGTCCAAATTCATTCTTTCTTCCTTAGTGACCTTAAAGCAAGAAATAAACTTGAAAGTCCCCAAATTTCAGATGGTGGTAGTGTCTTAGCCCTGGGCAGAGAGTCACTGCTTGTCTGGGGTTTTACACCAAAATATTTTTAGTGGGGTAATCTAATAAAAGGCTTGAAAACTTTTCATCTCCTGGGGAGAATATAATTCATAGCTGTCAGGGAAGACGCAAATAGGAACACAATGCCAAACGAAGCTTCTGCCCCGACGCTGCCATGACTTCACTCCGCGCCTAGCAGAGGTCCATCCCATAGGAGATGTGGTGCGTGGTGCTCACCTGCCTGCCTCTGCCCGCACGTTTCGTCAGGAGAGATGAGCGGCTGGCTTGTGGGGGCATACCCGAATTACCGTGGGTCTTGCTACCTGCCCGAGAGAGACACCCGATGCAGGAGGGGCTGCCCTGGCTCAACTGCAGCCTCCCGAATGCTTTCGCTCCCGTTTGGAGAAGCCTGCCCTGCAGCTGCTGGCCTTACAGGGACCCCAAGCTGTCTCTGGAAATTTTGGCCCAGCAAGATACAGATGAAGGGGTTCAGACAACTGTTGTCGTAATCCAGTCTGATGGCCACGTTGTAGGCACGGTAGAAAGGCAGGGTGGGGCGGGTCATGGTGAGCTGGGTCAGTTGCAGGATGTGGAAAGGTGCCCAGCGAATGAAGAAGGCCACACAAATAGCAGTCGCTGTATGGGTCAGCCTCTTGGTTCGAGCTCTGGTGTATCTTTGGCCCATCAGCGCTTCTGAGGACCTGGCCATCTTGAGCAGGATCCTCCTGTAAGCCACCGTGATAAGGGCAAAAGGGATGGCAAAGACCAGGAAGAACTGGCAGAGAGTGTACCAATAAATGTCCCTCTGGGGGTCTGGCAGACGAATCCCACAGCCTGGTAGACCTCCAGGCAAAGGGATGAGCTGAGCATACATCCACACAGGTGTAATGCTGAGGAAGGAAAGGGCCCACAGCACACAGATGACAGGGATTGCCACAGGGGCCTTCCTGAAGCGAGTGGAAGCGAAGGGGTAGACGGTGGCCAGGTAGCGGTCGATGAACATAGCGGTGAGGATGTAGGTGCTGGTGAACTGGCTGTTGGCATCCAGGGCAGCGATGATTGTGCACATTGTCTCCCCAAAGCGCCAGGCTCTGTTCCCCAGCAGCTGGTGGATGAGGAAGGGCATGCCCAGGAGGAAGAGCAGGTCCACCATGGAGAGGCTGATGATGAAGGTATCTGGGACACTACTGCTAGGGCCAGATTTCTTTCAGACTGTACAGATAACCAGGCTGTTACCAATGATGCCCAACAGGCAGATAATGCCAAATAGGGTGGGCATGATGAAGCTGCCATAGCTCATCCCGCTGGGGTCACCTACAGAGACAAGTGTAGGTAGGAAAAAGTCAGCTACGCCAGGACCCCTGGTGAGGACATGCCTCGGGAGCGTTCTGGCTTCTAACAGGCCGTGAGTGCTCCGAACGCAAGCAATAACGGGTTTCTCAGGCACGTGAAAGATGAGGAAGTGCCTCGTGCGTGTGGTTGCGTCTAACCACACACAGGCACTTTCTCAGCAGCTTTCACAAAAGTATACATTAAAACACGTGTCTCTAATCAAATGTGCAAACGCCCACTCTTCCCTTCCTACCGACGAACACACACATTAACAATGGAATGAAAGCGCACCAGTGTGTATATCGTGCATGTATGTGTGTGCAGACCCTTTCAAATGCATACACGTATCATGAATGTGTTTCAGTAAGTGCCTTCCTATCTTTGATACGTATGTTGCTCAACTGTATGGATAATAATATCTGTATTCAGGATTTCTTCAAAACCATTGCACAGAAGTAATTTTTTTCCTTCCCCCCTGCCTACACCTATTCTAGTTTATATACTAGTGTATATTTTCACTTACCCGTTTATTGTACTTACCAGGCAGAGAAAAGTTCTGAACAGCCTTGGAGCTGTTGCGGATGCAGCTCTTCATGCTCTCTGTGATTTGTTTTAAAATCCATCCTTCAGGAAAAATGGTTTCCCTTCAGGAAAAATGGTTCCCCAGCAGCAGCCTGAGGATGTTCGTCTTTCACGTTGGAAGAATCGAGGTTGCTGATCCCTTGGCGGTCCGTGGGGCTGCTCGGAAAGCCACCGCGCCAGGCTTCAGCAGGGGCTGTTACTGGGGGGAAAAAGCAGCTCCCCCGCTCCCTGCACCCCCTCCGGGCGCGAGCGACGCGGGGTGTCACCAGGCAGCACCCGTCTCCGCGCTGGCAGCAGGTGCTGGAAATAAGCTTGCGAGGCGAGCGGAATGTCATTTCGGTGCTAAAGGCGGCGATCGGGATCCACTGACAGACTAAACGATGAACTTGTGCTCTGGAGAGGCAAACGCGGCCTGGAAGTAATTAAAATCCTCTAAATAAAATGATGGGTAGCCAGCACTGAGCCCACACCTTGCTTTTAGGGTCTAACTGAGTATAAATATCTCAACATAAGTCTGCAAAGAAACATGTCTACCTGAAGTCAAGTTTGCAGCAAGATTTGCAAGCGTAGATTGGGATTAATCTCATTAGATCCTGAAGCAAGACAATCCTACAAGTGAAAAGGTACAAGCTGTGTGAGTTAGTATGTGGAAAGCTGGTATTTTCTGGCTGTGCCTGGTAAGTTGCAGCACAGATGATAAACAGCATCATTATTTCCCTCCTGTGAAGTGCCTTCTCCATTTCAGTTCATTTTGAGGTCTCGAGCACAGTAATGGAGTTATGCGCGTTTCATTTTAGGCAGACTGATAGAAGAGAATAGGAGATAAACAAGGGATTTATTTTCAAGGTGTATTTGAAATTACAGCATAACACTGGAAACGTTAAATAAATGAGGTGGTGACTGTGTTATCATCAAGTCATGCTCATCTCTGCCTTATTTCCCTCATCACCATTCGTCTGCTCTTAACAGCCAGTAAACTCCTAGACTGAAGGCATTACTGACTAGAAAAATTAAGATTAGACTCAACCTGTATCCTGATGATGGGGGCCAGTAGTCTGGTGAAAGGCAGGAAGCATTCTGTAATGGCTAGAATGCTATTGCAAGGCTCACTTTTTGCTAGCACTAAGGGCTTTTAGCACTTAGAAATAGTTCTTATTTCAGTGCTTCGCTGCTCTTTAAAGCAGGCACCAGTCCATTTGAACGAGGGATAATGTACTCCATTTACCAGCCAGTGCAAAATGCCTCCTTCCCCTCAATGCCCCGACATACTGCCTAGCTGGAGTCTCTTCATTTGCAAACACCAGTATCTTGTTGCAGTCCAGTGTATGCACCGGGGAATCTGCTCTTAGGTTGTATTACCTAGGGCTGTGATGTGCAGCACCGCAGTGTTCTTAAGAACAGCATTTGATTTCCCCTCTGCACTGATCCTCACCTGCTGTAAGCTGGCAGAACTCTACTGTAATTGACTGTAGCTGCAGATCTGATCCTAAAGGGGGGTACCAGCAATGTAAAAAACTGCGTACGTACGTTCATGTTAATCTTTGTTCCGTATTTTAGATGGATTTCTCCAGGCTGTATACCATGTAAACAGTATCACAGCACTAGGTTTTCTTAGAAGGAAAGTAGAGAAAGTACTTTTTATGTTTCCTTTTTTTTTTTCCCCCTTCCTACCACTTGTGTACTACTATCAACTGGAAGTTTAAAAAAAAAAGTAATTCTGGTTGGGATAAAGCTTTGAAGCACCTGAAAAAACCAAACATTTTATCTACTTAGTAAACTATGAAAGAAATCTCCTGTTATGGTCTCCATTTTGTAAGTTCTTGACGTTTAGCTGGGATTTAGTAAATACTGGAGCCTTTTATGAACCGGCATCAAGTCTCCTGCAGACAGTAACGCAGAGTAGGGCTAAGGGTGGTTTCTCTCTACTGCTGAAGTGTGGGGCCAGCTTATCACTACAGCTGAAAATGTCACCACCAATACTACGTGGAACACATTATGGCTCAGACAGATAGACTTTGACTCCATGTTGCAGTGAAACAGCATGTTGGTTCACGCAAAACTGGAGCATTACACCAATTTAGTCCTTAGGATTCTGTATTTCCTTTACATGGAAATACATGTAAAGGCATGAGAAAGGGAGTAATCTGCATTTTGTGGCTCAGCAATATTGGCCAGCCAGAATACTTTAACATTAACAGAGCAGAAAAATTCAGCTCCAAATGTAGCCTTCCTAAAAGCAGATCTGGAGAAGTTGTTTTTACTGTAGAATAAACAGAGTAACAGAACAACCTGGTTAAACAAACAAGCACTTTATTAAACTAATATAGTTAGATACTTTCTTAATGCTCAAAAATATTATAGCATTTGCAAAAATGAAAAAAGTTTAAATAACATACAAGAACTTACAACTCAGACGCAAAAGGGGCAATTTAAATACCAAAACAAATATGACAAGATGCAAGACCTAACTGCATACCATTGATGTGATGAGGCAATGAGAACAAGGAAAATATCCCTTCAGAATAATGCAACATCTAAAAGGTATATAAAAGCTTATACCATGACTTAACATATAAAACCCAGTATTCCTCATATAATAAAGCATTAACATGGTATGCTCGTACTATTTTAACAAAGGCTGTTAAGGCTTAAAAATATTTTTTAACATCCAAATAATTTCTGGTATTCTGAGCTTTTCCATTTATGTATCAAAATGACCAACTGCTCCATACAAACTTCAAAAGATAGTACATCCAAAACTCCAGTACCAAATGGGAAGTCAAATACCTACCTACCCTTTCTTTCACCTAATTGTCACTGACTTAACAGTAGCAATTATTATTACATCCTTTTACCAAATTCTGTAGAACATTCCATCATGCACATAGACTTAGTATCGCGATGCACTGCGGCTTAATGGTTGTTCTTAGTATGAGTTTTACAGCGACAATGTAAAATGCATATTGTTTTTTTCAGTTCCCATAAGGAGTGCGCAAAGGTTGGATGCTCAATGAGTAAACAATTACATTACAAAGGTCATAGTAGTACAGTTAAGTGCCTATGAAGGAGGGGGAAGAAACCCACTTATTCACTCTTTTCATTATTGGCAGAAAGATCCAAGACAGGAGGACTCTTCTGTGGCAAACTCCCATTAACTTCTTGCTTCCTCACCCGATCCCTGTATAGAGGAGAAAGAAGGGTTTTACAGTCTGTTCTTCCATAACATTACCCTCTTTTAACTTTTTGCTCAAAAAAGCTGAGCGATGTGAGATGTAAACTTGTTTGAGACTCGTGGAACATCCACTGCCTGTCTACCAGGGCTTCTCTCAAAAGACTCAGGAACGTACAAAGAACAGGTATTATTATCTGTTTTAACATCAAAGCTGTAAGTCAGCATGTCTGGTCTGTAGGTTGGGTTGTGTATTCAGATATGCTATGTGAAAAAAGAAGGTTTTTATGGAATTGGTGGGCAATGTCATGTATCTGGTAGCATGCCCTGGAGGAGTGGTATGGAGCCCTGAAACAAATGCAAGCACACTGGGCCTTGCACCACAGTCTTGTCATCCTGACAGTATCACGGGCTCCGCAGGCAGTTTTGTGTGTCCTTGAGAGCTGTGCAAGAAGCACAGCTGTGAGGAAGGAGCAAACTGAGAAAGTCTAGAGGGGAGCAGCTGTAATTTTTATTCTCGCTCTTCCCTGTGCTTGAGAAGTGATTATCGTTATTCATTCCCTGGTAGATCCTTACGTGGGCAACAGGTGGCACTCCAGCACAACCTGCCAGTGCCTCCTACTCCTAGGCAGACGCTTGGTAAAAGCGCCGCTAAGGCAATGCTGACCGAAATACGCCGCCAAGCCTGAAGTACTGGGAGACATGACTGGCAAGCAGTACATGTGCAGCATCCGGCAAAACCTGTAATTTCTGTTTTGGCCACACTGTCCTTTTTAAGTGCCCCTCTGCCTATCCCAAATCTACAGCTAATTTTTGGTTCCTTACAGTGCAGGTAAGCAGGGATAGCTGGGTCATCATGCAGAAAGAACTGCAAAAGGTTCATCCTCTAGGCAAAGTCCAATTTGGAAGCATGTCTTAATGACATTTGAAGAAACAAATACTCTGAGACAAAGCTGTATTTTATTGCTTGATGTCATGTTGTGTTAGCACATGCACATTTAAAGACTATTTACATTTCCTCTTTCCTAAATAGGAAAGGGGGCATGTATTAACTCTCATTAAAATATATATTGATTTTTGTATGTGGCACATTAAGCCATCAGGGTAGCCAAAGATGCTCTGGCATTCAAAAAACATTTGTTAAACTAAGCAACAGCGGCTCACTTAGAATAAATGAGGTAATGCAATGGTACAGTTGCAGAGCCTGAAATCCAAGCATAGATCAAGACATCAATACTCACCTTGAGGCATACCAGTAGTTGACCAGAGTTGAAAGAACAACATAACAAACACTCAGTACTCCAGAAACTCCCAATGAAAGTGCACCCAGGCCACACAGCACACAGAGGAGAGCTATGCCACCTATGGCTATTACAACACCTAATAAAAGAAAATCAGTTTGTTATTTAAACAAGTTTATATACAAGTAAATTAGAAGAGCTGACATTCTACCACAACCCCAAATTCAAACCATTTGGGAAAACAGTCTGCAGTCAGCTAGCTAGCCACTATAAAAGCTACGCATGGTCAAGATAACTGGTTTAGCCATATCCTGGTGGCTGAGATTAGAAAGGGAAACAGGTCTTCTCCTGTATAGACTACAGTTAATCAGATTACTATTCTTCTATTAAGAGTTTTACTACTGCTGAGACCTGAGGACTACATACAGAAATGCTCAATTGCTTGGGGACTGGAAACTCCAGAAGTAAGAAGAAAAAGACGTCATGCTTTAAAAGGGATTAACTACATGCATGTATGCATACAATACCTTCCATAACTATCACACCGATACAGGCCATTATGGCTGTTGTAACAACAAAAATCAGGAAAAATGCAACAGGAATAGCAGACACTGCAATAAACATCAGGAGTGATAAGGCAACAAAAGGATGGTCATCTAAATATTGGCCAACACGAGAATTCATAAATGCAACAACCTGTGGATGAAACAAAAACATTTCAGATTCTGTTTTATCTCTTGTCACAGATAACTTTTAAAGGTCAAGTCTGCAGCTTGACCAGAGGGCAGCTGTTGCCTCTGTATTTCCAAAGCATGAGGAATTACTGCAAATTTAGGTAACTGCATAGCAAATATAATTGTACCAACAACAGACATGTTTCTATTGGACTTCCCAGTTCCATTCTTGCACAAACTGAAAACCCACTATCATACCCCCCACCCCCTGAAATCAAGTGAAAAAACCAAACCACAGTTTATCTGCACAGACTTTAGTGGGGTCTCCAACAGCTATGATTTTGACCTAAAGAACTGTATTTGTTACGAAAAAAATACTGTAACATTTAAAAATGATGATGATTTTTCTTTTTTCCATGCCACAGTAATATTTGCAACCTGTTCATTTATTGAGCATAAGTACAGCACAGGCATGTCTGTATAACAAATTTGTTAGGAATTTAATTATACTGTTACTGGTAGAAAAAAAAAAATCCTTTTTACGGAGGCAGTCATACCTATACACTGGAATTTTACTGTAGCAGAGACATTTCCCTTCCCCTAAGGAAGTATGTATTGTAGTTTTAGTTCTTTTTATAGCAGCACAAACATTTCACTAAAATGCCACTCTACTATCTCAAACGGTTATACCAGTAAAACACAGAAATGCAGAACAGTCTTCCCTTTTTCTTGATTGCGGAAGGTGTGGGAGGACAGTCCTTCCCATAGGCTGCTCAGTGCTCACTTAAAAAGGGAGTGCCAATTTTGAAAAAAAGAAGTTTTGAAATTGCATTTAAATTGGGGTGTGACATTTCAAGAGTTATGAAAGGAGTATCATTATGAATACATTATATAAAATTATAATCCAGACCCACATTCGAGTTGCTGTGGATGGACTGCACCATGGAGTGCCATTGCTTCTGCAGCTCTTGCATTTCTTTAGACATGTTGTAATCCCCAGGCACAATCATGAATCTTCTGAACAACCAGTTCTCACTCAGCCATTCAATTTTCCTTAAAATGAAAGGTAACAGTTAGTAACAGGCTCATGCAAATGTTTTGTGAAAAATAGTATTTCTTTTGCAAAAACAGAGAATGTAGAGTTCAGATGTTAATGTGATCCACGGAGTCTAAACCATTACTTTTATGGAAGTACATCTAGTGTAGGGGGTTCATCCTCGAAAGCTCTTCTGAAATTCCCAAAGCCAAGTATCAGGATACAAGGTGACTCTCACCTCCTGCCTTTATAACATTAATCTCGTATTTAATGGTGAGGGTGTTATCAGAAAAAAGGTCAATTTTAACTATCTGCATGGACAATTTATCGCTACTAGTGCTGGAAACTCATAACACGTTAATGAGCCATTTTTTGTGAGCGGCCTCATGCTCACATACCCTGGACAGCTTCAAAACTCTGCATACAAAGGCAAAATGCTTTCAAACGCTCTGAACATATTTAGTTGTGACAGTTTAAAGGCAACACCAGCTCAAAAATCTCCCTGCTCTCACGAAAATTTGACCTGATGTTGCTAGGGAGACCCTTACGGGGGGAAAGGAAGAGATGCAGTTTCCCGCTTGTAAATCCGAACAGTCACGGTGCCAACACCGCTCTCGCACACCCAGCCTCCGGACGCGCTCCCTCCCTTTGTTTACACCGCGTTTTCACGCGGCACCGCCGAGGGG
>NW_010547010.1:0-10556 GCF_000687285.1 Phaethon lepturus
CGGGCACCCTGTGGGCGGCGGTGCCGGGCGGTCGCAGGGCCACTCCTCTCCCGAAAACCACCGGACTGCTCTGACGAGTAAAGCGTTTTGAGCTGTCGCCCCTAATTGGAAGCAGCTATTACATAGCTTTGTCTCAAAGTACCCCAGAACATTGGCTAATACTGTATGGCTTTTTTAATTTTTTGAAATACGAAGAATTGGCAGCAAGGAGACGGACAGTGTCTCTTCTTAAACCTCCAGTGCTTCTCCGAAGGCTTTTTGGCTGTGCCGAGGGCAGTAAAGAAGGGCCCTCTCCCGGGGGAATCTGCCGGCGCAGAGCACGGTGATATCTGTCTGCTCGCCGGCAGTTGTGGGATGTTGTATTTTCTCTATCAGATTTCCTACTGTTGCTGCTATAACTGGAGCTGACACTGATCGTGAGAAAGCTTCGGCAAAAAAAATTACAGCAACAAGGAGGATTTAACGGCCCCGTTTTGAATGCTGCCAGCCATTCGTTTACTGGCTTTTAAAGACCGTGAAGCACAAACACTTGCACTGAGAAAAAAGAAATTACAGAAAGCTAAACATTGCAGCTTGAATTCTATTCAGGAACTCTTAACTTGGACCTAGCATTAAATGTTTTTTGTTTTTTTCCCCAATTTGAAGTTGAATTAAACTCCTTTATCAGTAGTTTCTAGTACAGGGCTATTAGTCTCTAGAGGAGCAAAGATCTGCTCAGCACCGAGACTAACTGGTTGCCCGAGTGACCTGGGGAGTCCAAGGCGGGCTGTGGTACTGCAGTCAGAGCAGGTGGGTGGGGTATAGGAGTTGGGCCAGTGGAGCTCCTGAAGCCATCTGAATAAGTCGTGTCTGGCTATGCAAAATAAAGATGTAATAGCACTGCGTCAAGTGCACTATGAGGAGAAGCCTGATTTAAAGATATTTAGGGGTTAGTTTAGTACCTTGTACTTAACTAGGATTTAGAGGCATGATGAGAATTCAGATAAAATACACTCGTACAGTACTGATAGCACTGCTGTAACAAAACCGAAATATAAAACTGTTGTAATATTAACAGTAAGGAGCAAGTAAAAGCCATGATTTATATTGGCAGAACAAGTGTGTCTTTGTAGCTCATACTTCTGTATACTTCAGGTGAGAGGTTGTAGGTCAGTGCTTTGGAAGAGTGGGGGTTTGCATTTTTGGAGAGCACTGAATTTCTTCGGTAAGCACTTAAGTGCATATTGCTTTAGAAAACAGAGTTTTAGCTTACTCATCTCTATTCACTTTGGCAGCCTCTTGTTTTTATTTTCTTTGTTCAGCTTGTAAATGACAGTAAGAGTTTTGTAGTCTGTCTTGTATGCAGATTTGCAAGAAGGTGTTTATCTTCCTTATGTGCTTAAGAAATACGTACAAAAAGGTGGATTTTGACCTCAGACTTCTTTTTAATGACAGGCATTTCATTCACAGTGTCAGGAAACTAGCTGAATTTTATCTAGACCTACTATATGTTGTTTTTTCCAAGTCATTATTCTTCTGTGTTAGTTTGAAGAAATAATGCCAGAATTTTAACCTAAAAGTTTTACTAGGAATTTTTATTTCAGCAAAACTTAATGTGTTTTTTGCTTGATATCAGGAGATACCTGCAACTCTACATTAATGAGGTAACTATGCATAAAATAGTCTGTTCGTAACTATACAACGAGACTCTGACAATACAAGTTTTTACATTGAAGTGTACCTTTTAAATGGGTTACTTCTCTGTTGAATCTAATCCTTTAAAAATATCTATTAGTGTTATAAAGCAAATTGTTTTCTTAGAAAAATATTCAGTGCTTCTCTTACTGATTGAAAAGAATATTAAATGTTTAATTGTTTTAACAACTTGTGTTGGGCAAATAAATTTCTTTAAAATCTGGTACAAAATTAAATTCATTGAAAATTAGCTTAAAACTATGTTAAAAATACAAGGAAAAACAGTACTTGTGGAGCTTCAAAGACAGGACTCTGAACAAGGAGTAAATAAACTGTTAGACGTGTTTGTGTTCTACTGTAGCTTTTCCTTCGTCATTTGTTGTTGCTAGCATCAGTACAGCTTCAGAAGGCAGCCCCAGCCATGCTGGGTTTGCTAATAGCAGCAGGGCACTAGAAACTCATGCTGTTAAGAGTCTCCAGCTGCAGAGGGCTGTTCTGCACAGGTTTTCTGGGGATCTCGTTGAACTCTAAAGCTCTCCCTTATTAGTGCTTGCACCTGTGGTCATAAAGTGGGATTCTTCAGAATTGAGACTGGTATCTAGATAATAGGTTTTCAGAATATTTGCAAACATGTATGTAGGCTTTGCTGATTCACTGAGGCAAATTTGATGATTTTTGTATCAGGTGTTTTAATATCTCCTTAACCCTGCCTTCTCAGATTGTATTTCTCCATGCTGATTATTGGTATTTTATGCTGATTTACAGTTCTGATTTTTTTTCCCTTGAGTCTTTATGCTATTTATGATAAAGTAAAAAATGTGCATGGTTGAATTTAGAGACAAATAAGGAGCCAGAAGAAAAATTAGGGAATTAAGAAAGCAACTCATGTCTGGTATTTATGTGGTTCTTATTTAATATGGCTGTTCTGGTATTGAAGCAATGCATATGCTATTCTTATTTCTTAAATGGTTATATCAGGGACATGACAAGGGATAGATTTTCTTTGGTGGGACAGTATTTTCTAATTCTTTAAATTTTGTAGCTGCTATTTCTGTTTGTGGATTATGGGGCTTTTTGTTTTTCAAGCAACCATTTTTATAAGTACACCACCATTCTCTGAAGTGGGTGTGCATTGGCCAAAACATGTACGTCTTGAGTAGGCTGAACTAGTTAGAGGCATTTTGTGCTTTTCAGTATGTCTTGGCTAAACAGCATGCTCCCTGTTGTGTTACTGCTTCCAATTATGAATGTATTTCCTTTGATAGCATTGTATGAAATAACGTGAATTAATGATAGTAAAATAAATGTTGATTAATTTAAGCCATGCTGTCATTAGAACCGTTTCATTCTGCAGTGTTTTCTAGGCTGTGTGAAAAGTGTTCCCCTTTCATGCTTTTTTACCACAATAAATATTTTCATCAATTTTGAAAGTAGTATTCTACAAATAGTTTTATTCTCATTAATGCATTTATCTTTGTGGTCACTCTGCAGCACATTCCTTATATCCACACAAAAACTAAGATGCTTCAGTGAATTGCCTTGCATGATAATATTCTTTCAATGGTTGGAACAGAGTAGCAAGAACTGGCAAGTCTAGTCTTCTGTCATCCAGTTGAAACTTTATTTTCTGAGCATTTTACTTGTTGTGTGCTAGATTTTCTTATTTGTAATATTTAACTTTTTCCTAGGTAATATTTGTAAAGCAATAATTGCCTGATTAAAAGGTGCACGTAATCGCAAAGTAGCATTGCTGCACTTCATTAGTAACAGAAAATTGCTGCTGTTTATCTAGATACGCTTTTTAGAGTTTAACTTTTAACACGCTTTTTTCAAATGCAGCAGGCTTACGTTCCCCTCATGAGCAGTAAGAGGGTTTACACACTAAGTCCTCAGCAGACTTGTATACTTTGCTTAATAAGGTGCCCCTGTCTGACTTCTATCAAGCTGTACTGCAATATCCAAGGCAAGAATAGATGAATGGAACTTAAATTGGTTTTTTTAGTAACTTGAAATATTTGGAAATAGAAATTATGGCTTCTCATATGTTAAAGAATCTACTCAGCATGAGCATCTGTTCAGCGTGAATGTTTCTGTACATCTGGAGTTCTTTTTGTGATGGGTGTAAAGTGTACAAATAACATTAACATAGAATATTTAACAAAATTTATCTGTTTATTGTTGTCTTGGGTTTTTGTTCAGTTAAACTGAGTATGTAGTGCATTTGCTTTGATGCTAAAGGCTCATTAAGCTTTGGAGATTGGAGGATGGTTGATAATGAAGTTCTAGGCTTAATGAGTGGAGGCAAGTGAAACTGTGTGATTGGTGCTCTGAAGTGGCTTCCTTGAAAATTAATTAAAGATTTTGTGCTGTCTCTTTAAAAAAATCAGGAAGGATGTTTTTCAGCTTTTGATGCACATTCTGTCTTTCGAACCTCTGTGAACCCCTTAATAGCAGTTGGCAGAAAAAGAGTTTGAATACCATGTCAGAACATTTTCAGTCTGTAGAACCAGTCTAGCCATCTGTTTCTCACCTCTTGATAAATATTTAAAGCAGAAGTTTTGCTGAGGGCTTTTGTACTAAGATTTTATGATTAAAAAAAAAAAAGGCTATAGAAGATTTAATGATACTATTGTTGTGAGCTCCTTGGGGCCAGAAGCACATCATCTTGTATAATTAAGAAACCACTGGCACTGTAGAATACTATTTTAGAAATGAGTTACGTTTGACTAAAGAAAGATCAAAGTATATTTGGTGATGTGCTCTTTTTAATCTTTCCTTAAACAAAATTCATTCTGTGCCTAACCCCAAGTTTTATTTACAAAAATACTAAATAATTTTCAGTTGCATCAGTAGTTTTTCAAAAGCTGTTTAAAATATTCTTAGGCTTTCGATGCCTGTTTCAGACATTGTTTCCTTCTTGTTTTAAAATCATATGTTCTCTTTTTGTGGAAGAATTCTGTGGTGATGTTGTCTAATCTTAAAAGTTGCCAAATATAATTATATGGAAAGCATCCACAGAATGTAAACATGAAGAAGTTGACTTCAAAAAGTAGCTAAATATTATGTAGCATATTTCTGTTGTAATAATTTCTCATATTTTTGTTTACTAGATTAGAAACTGATTTATTTATTAATTTATTTATTTATTTTTAAGCTAAATAGATTTTTTCAAAGGAGTTTGAAACTGAGAAACCTTCCTCTACAATTAATATGACTGTGTGGTTACGTAGTCACTAGCATTGTTAATGCTAGTAAATTGGGTTTTTTTTAAACAGTTAAAAAAACATTGAAAGTAATTATAAATATCAAACCATATCCCATGTGGAAAATCTTATGTACTTTTGAAAGTTAATCTTTTGTAAACTTCTTTTCCAGTATGCTAACATATACGGTGTTAAAAACAATATTCTATTTTATAGGTAGATATTTGTGAGATGAAACATGGATTATTTTTTTTCACAGATTTCTACTTCACCTTAACCCAAATATAGCAAGCAGCACTCTGGATTCTCTTTTCGTTCAGTGTTCTTGCTGTTGTGGTCTGCAAATGTGTGCAAGGAATGTGTCTTGTGGCTAAAGTATGAAATTACAGAGTTTTCCAGATGCATGGGATGGCTGTACATTTCCCCTGTCATGGGTAAGATACTGGATACAATGCTTAACCTCTGTGAGGTTACAGTCTTTCACAAGGAGTATCGTGCAGCTTATCTCATTCTTGTGAAGACCTCTGAGATTTCCAAATAGAAAGTTATGTAAGGATCAAGTACTTGATTATTGAATGTGTAGTTACTTCGGGCTCCGGAATGAAAACAATTGTATCGAGTTTTAGTTAGAAATAATGTTTGTCCGTATTTTTCCAGCAATTGTCTGGTTTATAAACATCTGACCTTTTTACTGATTTTTCCAGGAAGGGGTGAGTCATTGTCTTGAGACTTTATCAGCTGGGTCTTGATGTTGAACATAATTTAATTTAAGAATGCATATGTGTTATGCCCTTGAGTATCTGTTTAGAAGGTTTGTGGGGTTTTTTGAAAACTGTTTATCACCTGATATCTATTAAAATGGCACCTGTTTTTATTTATGGCCCCACTTGTGTATGTACTTGGAAATCTATATGCTCTTCAAGGAAGTCTGTACAAACATACATGGGATTTTATTAATCTGGAGATGCTGAATGCTGGAGAAATATTTCTGTCTCTTTAAAAATGTATGTAGTATCCTTATTCATAGTACAAAATCTGAGAGTTGCCTATGTCAAGATACTAAACGCTACAGCTGGTAGTTTGATTTCCTGAGTATAGCAGGAGGTTGTTTGAGATAGCGAGACATTCTATCTCAGTGAAGCAGAGGGTTTCTTTAAAGAATGTACCTGTCAAAATAATGATCCATTGGAACAGCAAATCCATCAGAACTTGGAATGGAGAAAAGCATGAAGAGAGAAAAGTCTGATGTCAATGTGTTCAGGTTTCTGCTCTTGGTGAGGGGTATCCAAATAGGTATGATTTGTGCTTTGTAAAATAAATACTGGAAGAGAGAAAGTTGGTGTTAATGCTCATGTAGTGATGCTATAGACATACTGAAATTAAGTGTAAAATGTCTAAGTTCATTTCTGTATTTAAATTAGTTCTTACACTGGATTGGTTGGGTGAGACTATTATTAATACAGTAGTTATATACTTCAGTCCTTATATTTGCAGAGCAGTCTTTTAGTGTGCTTGTTAAAGCCAGTAATTGAGTAATGTAGGCTTAGTTTGGTTGGTTGGTTGTTAGTGTTTTGTTTTTTTTTTTCTTTATGGAGGGGAAGTCCTTTAACACATTTCAGATTAAATTTTCATTGTTCATAGCACACATATGCATTCTTTCTCAGGAACTTGAATTCTTTTTGGTAGAAAAAGAATTCCCCAAAGTCCAGATGTGTTCAGCTTTTTCCTTGTGTTGGTGAACAAATTGTTCGGTGAAAGCTGAAATTCCAATCAACTTATTTCATTTTGCCCCTAGTGAGTTTACGTACCCCAGTCCCAGTGCTCTCTTGGCAGAAAGTTTAGAGGTTTGTCTTCAGATGCATGTCAGTGCTTCAGCTGGATGGGAGGAGAAGGGGAAAAAAAAGTATTACACTAATGAAGACCTTCTGGTTTTCATTAAAATGCTGACCCTCTACACTGACTTTGTTTATGGAATTATTTGCAATAAATTTGTTAGTTTGGTTTGCTGGTTTTTCTCTACTACAAGCTCTATTCTAAGACGAGAGTGGCAGCAGTGTTGTATTTCCTGCTAGGTGACAAGGACAAGAGTGAGCTTAATTTCAAGTGTACTTATTTTTCTGTTAATTTGAATAGTATTGAAATTTGAAATAGTTACATGTGAGATTCATTAATACCTTTTCCTTGATTTTTTTTTTTTTTAATCAGAACTCTGCCTTATTATTCGCAATAAAAAGGGCATTAGACTGCTGAAACTGCTTTCTGGCATTGTGGTTTGTATGTTTGCACATAGTTTTGTTACTTTTAAAGTCTTTCAGAGGAAAAGTGCAATTTTACAGTGAGCTGAAAAGCTAATATTGCAAGACCTGACTTTTTCTTGGGCTTTACTGTGGAACTCTTGTGTGGTCTTGGGCAAATAACCTTACTTCTTCTCTCTCTTAGTTGGGCTGTAAAATTGGAATAAAGTTTGGTATTTTTAAAAATAAAATTAATATTGTAACAATACCTGCATTTGTAGAATACTTCATCATTCTTTAATGTGTAAGTGTAAAGCAATATAGTGTTCTAAAATGTTAGAAGCAAAAGACAAAAAGCAGGAAATTCTAGTAACTTGTCACAGTTCTCTTTGATCAGACTGTCTACTTGAAGTAACCGTTTAAAACTCTTGAGGGGGTAAAATCTGCTGTGTACTAACATGAAAGTTTACCATTTCATGGTGGTATCTATTAATGTAATGCTTACACTTAGCAAGTATTTGTTTAGGAGGCAGCTGCCCTGCAAATCACTTTTCATGGGCTGGTACACAAGAAATAGTATAACATGCTTTGTTGTAGTTCCATGTTAAGTAAACTATTTTTTCAGCATTGTGCAATGAAATGACGTCCACTTGATTTGAGTTTGAAGCGTTATTTAAGTACTGAAGAACATCTGAAATATGACAGCAATTGCACTGGAGAGTTGAGAGGCAGTCTTAACTTTTGGCATACTTAGGGGAACCAGATTTGAGTGAAGGTGATGGAGATGGGTGTGCTTTTTGGATTTTTATCTGCTTTGTATATCCTTTGGAAAGACAGTGTTTGCTGTTTTTTTTTTCATTCATGCCTAACTGAAGTGGATGTGGAAACCTCACTTTTTAAATTGTGGTTGGCAGAGTAATTGAGGAGGTTTTCTTTGAGTGTGGGGTATGCTTCTTGCACACTTCGTTTTTCCCCCAGATGCTTCATTTCTTTCAAAGAAGGTAAATAATGTTTTACTTTGCTAATAATGTTTTCAAATAAGCATTTGCTGTAGGTGGCATAGGGTTTTCTCGTGGCTTTGAGTAGGAAAATAATTGATATGTATGAACCCAAGACAATGTCTGTGCTACAATAAGTTGGCTTTCTCTGCAGCAGAGGAATATTCTGGTAGAGGAAATTGTAACGTTTCTGATGCCCAACACTTTTTTTCTTTCCTACAGTAAGTGGATAAATTGTTCCTGTTTTAGCTATCTCTTACGACATCTAATTTACCTGCAATTTTTTCCCCTATTTATATGAAATCAGTCACAATTAGAGGAATTTTGACATCTGTCATCAATAGTTGGAGTGTATTTTATATTTGTTTTTATTTTGTGCCTAGAACTATTATTCACATAATGGGTTTGTGTTGTGCTGTGTTCTGCACAAAAACAAACACAGGGTGTAACGACCATCCCAATTCAGTTAACTTTCTGTTCCAGCAGAAGATGGGTCATTCACTGATCATGCCAAACGACAGAGTTGTGCAAAACCAAATACTGTTCAGCATGATAGGCAGTGATCTCAAATGCAACATCTTACCGCTTCTTTTGGTAAGCCTTGCAAGCCAAGGGCTGCAGTGGCATGGACCTTTGTTGTGTTTGCAGGGGATTAGCAACCTAGGAGAATGCAGGAAATACTTGTTGATATGTACAAGGGAGTGTTGGAGTCTCATGAAAAACAAACAGTAATCCTTTGGTATAATGAGGTAACAGAGCTGGAATCAGCCAGCGATGCCCTTGCAAGTGAGGTTAAGAAGCTAATGTTTGATGCAGTAGAGAAGGATACAAAGAAACGAGGAGAGATAACACTCAAGAAATGTGTGCAGGTGAAATGGTATCATCTCAATACCAGAGGAAAAGGATGTTGCCACAATTGACAAATGAGATGGATAGAGAATGGATAAAGACTGCAGCTGTTGGAACGGTTAGAAAGAGCCTGATTTTCAAAAAGGGGGGGGGAGGGGGGCAAAAAAGGGCAGAAATTTGTTAAGAAGTCTTAAGATAGAACTCAGCTTTGAGATTCAGGAAAGAAGTCAAATGCTCAGGTGAAAGAATAAGGCCCTAGTTTAGAAAAGGTGAAAAGCAGTAAAGTGCAATAGCTGCTGAGATGATGCACATAATCTGCATTTTAATGAAACATGTTTTATCTTAGTTTTTCTCTGAAAATAAGTTCAAATTTGTGATTAGGAAATGGAAAACTGTCTTGTTGAAAATATGCAAGGAATTAAGCTGGGGGTATTGTTTAGTCTCTAGGGATTCCTTCATTCCACTTAGATCTACTTCTATTTAGACCCTAATAGTGTAGAGGCTTGTCTATATATTTTACCAATAATCGTTCATTTTCGTCTCACAGGATCAGTGAAACTCCTTAATGTCCTTGAAAGCAAGTATTGTATGCCAGGAACTTTTCAGAGCAGATGTTTTTTAAGTAAGGGAGTAATTGGAAAGCTGATTAAGTCTGTAGATACTCTAGTGATATGGCAGTACTAATGCCTTCTTCAAGGTAACCTTACAGGACACTCTTCTATTTTTCCACCCTGCCCAGCCCCTCCAATGTGCAGTATATCCCGAGTTACCACTTTACATCTAGGCTTCCTGGCTCTACCTGTAGATTCTAGTTGCTGCATTGCATTATTTAAATCAGCCAAAATTACCATGTTTTGTTATTTTCTTTAATTACCTAATTTAATGGGATCTCTTTTCAGGTTTATGAGCTTTTACTGCTGTAAACTGGGGTTTAGGAGAACAAGGATATAGGTTAGTGCTTGGGTTTATGGATGGTGAAAATTTTACTCTCAAATGATTTAGTATTAATCTAATTAAAAGTTTTATCTTAACTTTTTTGTTATCTGAGAAATTTGCTAAACAGTAGATGGTGACATTTGAGATCTGTGCATTACGGTCAAGAAGGTGTTACAAAGTTGTTTGGAAGAGGGGAAGAAAAGGATGAACTTGTATTGAAAGGTTCTTCAGCATATTGTAAAGGGAAAGAAAAGACTGGAATATCTGGTTAGGTCTTGTATCTAAGAAGATGGCATGTTTAAAGGGGAAAATCAGTTTCTTGAAAATAAATAGTAATTTATCAGGAAAATCCAAATGCCTGGGATTTTTCTACTTCATGGGTGATGTGAGGGCAATGTAGAATGTACAGTTCCATGAAGCTTAAATCGTAATGTTGCCACTTGAGGCAAGCCAAGCAATTTTGTGAAGTATCCTGACTCTTTGGCATGATACTCAAATATTTACTCCTGTAGCAAGAGGTGTGGTGATCTGATTAAGTCTTTAAATTGAGACTAAGGAAATAGGGGTTGTGGGTTATTTCTTTTGGTTTAGCTTGATTGCTGCTTTGTTTTGTAAAAGCTGCGAGGCCTTTTGTGTTCCTTGTTGTGTTCTTGTTCCTGCTG
>NW_010547010.1:10587-28380 GCF_000687285.1 Phaethon lepturus
ATAACTTAGATTTTTTTTTTTTAACCTATTTCCCTGAGTTTGAGGCTCTGTTAGTATTAAATAGCTTCTCCCTGACTGATCTCTCTCTAATAACAAGGGCAACTTGTTTCTAAAATGGCTTTTTAAGAAACATTTTTACTTTGGTACTGGCGCTAGGGAGTGTAATGATTGTCTCTTTCCAGGAACAATGTTGCGGTTCCTTGGGCACTAGCCTAGCACTTGAGAGATACAAGTGTGATTCACTGAGTTTCAGCTTTATCGTCTGCATTCCTGAGAAGGAAATAATGAGGCAGGAGTAGTTGTGTGTAACTAAGAAGTTTTTACCAGAAGAAACATCCAATCAGTCTTGTAAAACCAGGAATTGCCTCTGTGTGTTAAAACCTTAGTAGGTGTTAACAAAAATGACAGGCTGAGTGTGCTAGCTGCTCTTTGTGCTTGGGTGGCTTAGCACCCAGTGACTTTCAGTTACTTTGGTTCTGAGGGGATGTCATTTAGTTTCACTGAATTTTCAATAGATGAACTGAAGTAATTTTCTTAGAGGTTTAAAATGAAGTCTTAAAGATGAGATGCCAGTGGTATTTATGCTCAGTGATTCTTAGATAAAACATTTTTCCCTGTTGTGTCTGGTTTATACTGCAAGGCTGTAATTGTGGGCTGTGTAATGAATACGTCTTGACATCATTTGTATAAAATGCCTTGCGATTTTTGAGAAACTATGTAATCGACTGAAAGTAATATCACTGAATGGCCAATGTTCATGCTTTTTTCAGTAATGAGATACAATGGAATATCAGCATTTCAAACACAAGTTTCAACCTTGAGTTTTAATTCTGAAAGCAGAGATGATGTTCCATCTTTATGCAGACCTTAGGGGGAAGTACTGATATTAGTTTATCTGTACTGGATGCTGGGAAACTGAGAACAGTGCATTTTTAACAAAGACCTTATATGTAAATGTTTCTTACGATCTTGGTAGACTATTTCAAATTTTTTATCATGCAGACATAATCGCACCATAAATCAAACCTGAAGCTTGTGGCTTTCATTACTGTTTTTCTTCTTTAGGTCATTGGAAAAGAGGCTTAATTTTTTGCTGACTTTTGTTCATTGTGGGAAGAGACTCATGCTCCTGTACCTCCAAGTTAATCTGGCAGTTTTTTGGATGTTCGCTGTGATACCTTTAGGACTGGTACAAGTTACTCTGTTAGGAGGACAGCATAGCTTTTTATAACATCATTTCTTCCTATCCTATCTTAGGTTGTTAATTCCTCTTACTCAATGCAATGTACTCTCGAACTTATTAATAATTTCTTTGGATTTACAGGTGACTTTTGAGTAATAAGTTTTACCATATGTCTGTTGTGGAATGCTTTCTCTTCCCTGGCTATATATTTTGTTCATTAAATGCTGAGGAATGAGTGATGCATATTTTTAAACTTTTGTAAATTTTTTGTCTTGTTATTGGTCACAATAATGAAATACAAAGGAAAGACATAACACTTGCAGGCTTCATCCATCAAAGCAGTCAATCTAAAACAATGTTTCATATGGTGTAAAGGGGTTTTTGTTCTTTAAGTAAGTAAGGTGGCGAGATTTAAAGCATTTGATCAAGAGCACATTGCAAATTTTTAATTTATTTCCCATTGATTTCAGTTATCTCACAGTAGTACAGTATGCAGTTTAACCTCATTGCAAGAATTTTTTTTTTTTTTTTTGAGATGTTACTACATTTTGTAGATAGCTGATGAGGGCACTTGAAAAATCAATAAAAATCAGTATATTCCTGTCATGAGTAAAGGATCTTCAAACTTAGCTTGAAGTTGGATCCTTTATCTTTCAATATTCTCTGCCACTAAACAAGCTAATGCAATAGTATGTTTATACCAGGAAATGGCACCCTAACATGTTAAGCAATTTTTTTCCATTAGATTCTGCTTTTCTTTTTCCTGAAAACAATTTCTTTTCATCTTCATTTGCTAGAAGTTCCTAACGATTTACTTGCTCCATTTTTAGTTTGTTTAGACTATCTTCTTATTCATAATCTTTTATCTCTTTAGCGTTACAATTCATTCACTTGATTCAACAGCATTAATTTCTGTCTTCTGCTTAGTATTGACTTCTGTTTTGTGAGGAAAGTAGAAGAATGAAGAGTTAGCATGGTAAGTTAACAATGAAGAAGTACTACTTAGTTAAAGTTATTTGTAAGAAGGTCATCTTTTGGGGTACAGCATGCTTTCTGATGTGTGCAGTTTTCTTCTGGGCTTTGTATGAGCTGTGGTTTATCATCTCTATTATATGGTATAAAACATCTGCAACGTCTTAAGAAGATGTTACTGAAGGCTTTCATGTTAATATTTCAGCAGTCTTTCATAATCAGTATTCCATATGAAGAACTCTTTTCAGTAGCCATCATTGCTTTAACTTCTTTGACTGGAAACAATGGTAGATACGTTTTATATAGTACTTAAGTGTGCAGTTTATGAGTTTATCTTTCATCTTTAAGCCTTAAGGACAGTATATGAAAAGGCATTTGCAGTAAAGCCATATTCGACACTAGCTGACACAGAAGGTAGCATGGTTCACACAGTTAAATTAATCCGGCTGGAAACAGTTTACCATTTCAGCTGCAAGTAGTTTAATTGAATTACATTTGGTATGCTCTTACTCTAATTAATATTAGAAATCCTAAGTTATATCTTGAGACAAACACCCTTTATTCGGTATTTTCTGCATGATTTTATAAGCCTGATTTCACCTCAGAATTTGTGTACTAGTTGTGCATTTATTGATGTTGTGTGCCGGTTTTATTGCTATTCAGTATTCTGCTGTAGTTACTGGGAATCTACTTATTTCCATTTGAGTTCTTTACCTATTACATCTGTTTTATTGCAAAAAAGCTATTAGTTTATGCATTACAGTTGTAAAAGTGAATAGAGTTGTTTTGAAGATACACAGATTCAGAAATCGGAGGTGACTATGCAGATGTGGTGATAGGTGTATTGTGTAATTTTTCCAGTTGTTTGTTGAAATGAGGAAAACCATTCTGCAGTGGAGAATCATAGAATAGTTTGGGTTGGAAGGGACCTTTAAAGGCCATCTAGTCCAACCACCCTGCAGTGAACAGGGACATCTTCAACTAGACCAGGTTGTTCAGAACCCCTCCAACCTGACCTGGAATGTTTCCAGGGATGGGGCATATACCACCTCCCTGGGCAACCTGTGCCAGTATTTCACCACCCTCATTGTAAGCAATTTCTTCCTTATAGTTAGTTGAAATCTACCCTCTTTTAGTTTAGCACCATTGCCCTTTGTCCTATCGCAACAGGCCCTGCGAAAAATTCTGTCCCCGTCTTTCCCATAGGTCCCCTTTAAGTACTGGAAGGTTGCAATAAGGTCTCCCCTGGAACCTTCTCTTCTCCAGGCTGCGCAACCCCAACTTGCTCAGCCTGTCCCCACAGGAGAGGTGTTCCATTGGAACCTTCTCTTCTCCAGGCTGCGCAACCCCAACTTGCTCAGCCTGTCCCCACAGGAGAGGTGTTCCATCCCTCTGAGCATTTTTGTGGCCCTCCTCTGGACCCTCTCCAACAGGTCCATGTCCTTCCTGTGCTGAGGGCTCTAGAGCTGGACACAGTACTCCAGGTGTGTCCAGATCTGGACTCACCTGAGTCCAGACTCTAGGTCTCACCAGAGCAGAGGGACAGAATCTCCTCCCTCGACCTGCTGGCTGTGTTTCTTCTGATGTGGCCCAGGATATGGTTGGCTTTCTGGGCTGTGAGCATGCATTGCTGGCTCATGTCCAGCTTTTCATCCACCAATACACCCAAGTCTTTCTTGGCAGGGCTGTTCTCAATCCCTTCATCCCTGAGCCTGTACTGATAGCAGGGGTTGCCCTGACTCAGGTGCAGGACCCTGCACTTGGCTTTGCTGAACCTCATGAGTTCATGTGGGGCCATCCCTTGAGCTTGTCCAGGTTCCTGGATGGCATGCGGTCCTCCAGGCATGTCAACCGCTCCAGCTTGCTGTCCTCTGCAAACTTGCTGAGAGTGCATTTGATCCCACTATGTCATTGATGAAGGTATTAAACAGTACTGGTCCTGATACGGACCCCTGAGGGACACTGCTCGTCACCGATCTCCATTTGGAGATTGAGCCGTTGACCACTACCCTCTGGATGCAGCCATCCAAACAATTCCTCATCCACCCAACAGTCCACCCATCAAATCCATATCTCCCCAATTTAGAGAGAAGGATGTTGTGGGGGACCATGTCAAAGGCCTTACAGAAGTCCAGATAGATGACATCTGTAGCTCTTCTTTTGTCCACTGATGTGACCACTCCATCATAGAAGGCCACTAGGTTGGTTAGGCAGGACTTGCCCTTGGTGAAGCCATGCTGGCTTCATGAATCACTTCCCTGTCCTCCCTGTGCCTTAGCATAGCTTCTAGGAGGATCTGTTCCATGATCTTACATTTTAATTAACGTTTTAGTTATTGTTGAGTTTGGAATCCTTGATGTGAGGTGTTTGCAATACTCCTGAGGAACAAAGTTCTGTATCAATCAAAACACTTCATATAGGCTTAGTTGAAAGTATTGCTATTAAGATAGTAGTATATTGTATCTCAGCATGATTTTAAAATGCAAGTAGAACAAATGAAACTAATGATGGTGACAACCATAAAGATGGGTGCTGAGAACCATAGCAGTTTAGAGAGAGTTAAATGATTTTTAAATTGCTTTCATGTTACTAGTGATTGCCTCTGTGAACTGGATGATACATTTGATTGTTGCGTGAATGATCCGGTTTGTGGATTGCTAGAGGTTCACCTATTTATTATGAGTTTGTGCTACTATGTATTCTAGAGAGACATAAAAATTTTAGGCTGTTTGTATGTAACAACAAAAAAAAAGTTTTAATTTTGCAATCAGGAGTGCATTTTTAATTGTAACAGGTTGATATCAAATGAGTATTTCTAGCCTAATGGACTAATGCAAAATGTGTGTTAATGCTGGGAACATCTCACGTGGGTTGGTTCGTGCATAAATACAATCTAATTTGAAAACTGATTTTTCAGCAATTACAATAAAACCAAATCCAATACAACTTTTTCAGAGCTGAAAATAATTTTACTACAGTACAGGCTTTCTTTTTGCAATTTAAGAAATGCTGAGAATTAACTTGTGTTTCAGGCAATCATCATCAGGGTCACATTCATTTAAGTAACTTGGGCTATTTGGTCTCTGGATGACTCCTTCAGATAGGGAGATCAGATTTTAAGCGGTATTCTTTCTCTTCTCTTTTTCTCTTCCTATATAAATCTTTCTAGACTGTACAAGGTTGTTTTCAATTTGCAGAGGAGTGAAGTTGCTTCAGACTAAAGAAACAGAAGAAATCTAGTATTCTGAAGTAAAGACTTTGCATTGAGGATTCAGTTGCTAAAGGGGTGTTTCAGGATACCGCTGGCAGGTTAAGATAAAAATATATTCTTGACTGTTACTTGATTCAGTTCTGCTACCTTTGTTTCAGCTTATTAACTTACTTTGAAGCTGGAGAGTGGAGATACTTAATCATGACACAAAATATTATTAATTTATCAGTTAAACATTTTGTCTGTGCTTTTTTATGATGTGACAGCAAAATTTGTTTTCCTAAAAACCTTGTGGGTTTTTTTTAATGTGAATTGTTCATTCTGCTCTTGTAGAAGTATGAAAATTTTGCTTATTATCAAGCATTTTAAGCATCTGGGAAATAAATCCTTCATGTGACTGTTCTGTGATATCATATATGATACAGAAGAACAATCAAAATTTAGTCAAATATATTTTGATAAATGATCTTTTGAACATTTTAAATATTTACTATTTATATGAGACTTATAGGGACAATAGTTATAAATAAAAAACATTTATGACAATGTTTTCTTCCTTTGCAGTAGTAATAGTTGCCTTTCAGCTTTTTTCTTGCTTCCTTCCCAAATCATTCTCTTTAGAAGAAATGGATGGCTGGGGAGTGTCTTTAATTTCCCATTCTATGCTAAAGGTGCATTGAATTCAGGTACTGACACAGATGATAAAATTACTAATAAATTTTGGTGTTTTTTTATTTCTACAAGGTAGGCATAGTTTTACACATTGATACGTAATGATTTATGAAATAAAAAAGAGGTGCTTAGGGAGAAGGCACTTCTCTCGCATTTTTTTCTACCTGATGTATTTTGATTACAAACTGGCATACTTTAATCACTGATTTGAAAGTGTTTTTGCTAGATATAAAGTGTTAAGGCTCCCCAGATACGAAACATCAATTTTCAGTGGGTTTTTAATCAAGCTTATGATGTTAAAAACAAAGTTGGAACTCCCATATGCAATTAGATTGTTTCAGTTTTATAGTCAACGTAATAAGAAAAGGCATAACGGTTCTATTCAGTGTAAAAGAAACGTTTTTGTGGCTGTATTGTTATTTAATGTTTTATTCAATATTTGAGGCTGCTTCTCAGAATTTGTTTAGCATTTTATGACAGTTCCTAGAACATTGATTATTTACTGACATTTATAACTTATTGTTTAATATTTTGCTATTTTAATTCCCTGAGAACTTGGTGAAATGAGTACTTAGTAAAGACATGAGCAGCATTTCATGTTGAATAATGAAATTACGAATACTTAGATTTTGTATATAGGACATAAAGAATGTGATGTGGCAAGGACATAAAATACAGGAGAGGTTCCATGTCTTTAGGTGAGAAAAAGACTGTGCCACTTTCTTCTACTTACAGGTCGACGTGTAGTAAGGAGTGTGTTTTATAGAGTTCTTTGGTTAGAACTGGATTTTGAAAGGGAAGTACTATGATTTGTAGTGAGTTACTGTGCTGATTTGCAATTGAATTTTGAACTACATCTCCGGTATATTGTTGAGCACTTTTTTACACTTCTGCTTTTTATTATTTCTGATTTGCTAATACTGAAAAGTTATTAGGAAAGAAACTTACTAATTATTACTGCAGTAGCATTTTTTCTGTGGCTGTCATTGACAAGCTGCTTTGCGTGGAGTATAGAATTAACATAGTGCTTAAAATGTTGCTGTTAAATTGGTTTCCCAAAGTATTTCTTGATTAGGGCAGAAAGAAGGTTTTTAGTATCTGCCTATTGAGTAAAGTTATGTCAGTAGGGTAAATTGTGCAAAAGAGGCTCAAAGGAGGAGCTAAAAGGGAAGTAATAGATGGACAGGAGATGAAAAAATTAGATTCAAAGATGATTAAAAACTAATCCTGTGAAATGATGAGAGGGAAAAAGTGGCCTAGACGCTTCTGTTTCAGTCACAGGTAAAGTATTTAGACTTGATGCTTGTTTTGCTATACCTTTCTGGTCTCCACTGTATTTCAGTGTGAATACCCTTGTATTTTTATTCGTTTAGTCAGGAAGGAAATAACTGCAGAAGGTAGCCTCCTACTGAAGTATCTTTTAATTTCTACATTGGCTGTTTGGCTCTCAAAATTAAATTGGCTCTTCAAAAAGAAACGGATGCAGTCTGGTCAGTATTGCCAGATGTGACCCTGTCATTCCATGTTTACTTCTGTCCTGAACGTGAGTACTATTTGTCTTGCTTCAGAAATATTTGCACTCATTATGCTGTAGATTTTCTTGCTTTCACTATTGAACTCCTGCAGTGGTGTGGAATATATTTATGGAGCCCGTTGTGTTTTTAATACTCATGTAATTGCTATGCCGCTTTACAGAAACAGTATGAAATTGAGCTTTTTTCAGTTTGGGCTTTGTATATGTTTTGGAAAGACTGAGAAATGCAGCTATGACAGTTTAAAAATGCAGGGTTTGGGTGTGGGGTTTTTTTTTTCAGTACACTGAAGTTTCTATGCTGCTTTTGTATGTGCAACACTATAATCGGGGTTTTTTTAACCATTTTAACAACGTAACTTTTTTAATGGCAGTGCATATGCTCACGGTTAAATTACCTCATTCTGATCTTGTCCCTTGTAATTTAAGATACTTGGGAAGGAAAAATATCTTGTTAACCTGGAAGAGGAACCGTATGTGTTCGTATTATTTGATGTTGCAAAGAAAGTACATTTCTACTAGAAAAAAAGTCTTCTGAATAATTTTACTGTTATTCTTACAGTACAGGTTATGATTCTGAAGTCTGTGGTGAAATGTAAGAGGACTTTACTGTGTATTTCTAGGCTTGTATTTTAAAAACTCTCAGATAAGCTGATAAACAGCGGAATTGTGTTGCATTTTAATGTTATCTGAATCACAAAACCTTGAAAAATTCCATTGTTTAGAAGATGCCAGTAGTAACATCTGGTTTTAATTTAAATTCTTTATACAGTTACGCTAATGTTACTACAAATTTTGCTTTAAAAACAATGAGTGAAGTAGACTCGATTATGAAAAGAGGATGATTTTTGTGGGTTTGGGTTTTTGTTGCTGTTGGTTGTTCCCCACCTCAGGTGTTACCTTTGTCTGAAATAATGTTCCAAAGAAGGTAGGAAGGCTCTAATTTACTGCTGTGTTTATTTCCTGTTAAGTATATGGATCTGGTTTTATAATCAAGTTTGAAAAGTATTTCTATTTGCAAGATATTCGTGAAGGGGAAAAGATGTGGCTTGTATATTCTTTTTCCTGAACACCAGAATATTCACAGGTGATACTGAAAAGGAAAGCTCACCTTAGGACTTTTTACAGAAAAATCCCCTAGTCTATTGAGTTGACAAAAACAAACAGCATGTGGTGGATCAGTTAACAGATAGGCCTTCCGGTTCCGTAACTGTTTACCTAACCAGTCCCCAGTGATCTCTGATCTTTTGAAGTATTGAAGAGTGTCTGCTCCCATTTAATGGGAAGTGAGTGTGCTCAGAACAGTCTGTGGTGATTAGTTCTGTTAATATTTGTAGTCTTTCCTAAGCAACAAAAGGCTAACAACGCAGTTCAATAAAATTGAAGCGCTGATCAGAATACCTCTGTATGGGTATCTTACTCTGAGTGATTTAGAAGAGCAAATATTTGTTGACAATCTGTAGAGTACAGCTGTACCTTTTGAATACCAGCAGCAACAAATGTAAGGTATATGCCTTCATCTTAAATCTACCTGATGGGAGCTGATAATAGCACTAGGAAATACCTTCTTATATTCCAGTTGCATTCACTGTATGTTCCTTGAAATAGAGAGAGCAATTGAAACAGCTTATCAGAGCTATGCTAAATAAGGAGATTCTGTGTGGATCTCTATGCCTGTGTTTAAAGGTAAAAGAATCACGTTTACCAGAGGATTCAATATGTATTACTTCAGTACCAAGTTCTTGTAGGTTTACTGGGTATTTTAATTACACCTATTGTGAGAAGTGATTTAAGAGTTAACACCAGGATATGTTTGGTTTTTTCCTGTGCTATAAGTTTTATTTTTTTAGTTCATAATTCTCTACTGTTTAGAAATAGTGCCATGAAATATATTTTATTTAAATAACTGCTGGCTCGAGTCTGATGTTCTAAATAAATGCTTTCTTAAATACATATGAGGAAAGTTATAAGGGATATACCTTGCTCTCTTTGTCTTGAAACGGTGAAGTTCTGCTGCTGATACTCAGTGCCTGGATTCTGTATAGATATTTTTATACTATGTTTGTCCTAATTGTCAGAATGATAAACAGTATGGTTCAACCCATGCCAAAGAGGTTTTTTTCTTTCTACTTATTCCACTGAGAATAAGGCTTAAATGTGCATCTTTAAATGTGAAACACACCAAATGGACTCATCTGCATGGGATTTGTGCACCCTACTTGTTAAACACGTCATGGTTTTTAAGTCGGTTAAAAATGGTGTCCTCAGAATGGTCTACTTAATAGCTGAGCAGATGAATACAGGGAAGTCATACTTGGATGACAGGAAGTTGATACTCTCCCTTCTTTTTCACTCCTGAAGCTGGCAGAAGGTACTTCCTTGTTTTAAATTTGTATCACTTGCTATCACAAGCACAAGTCATTTCAGCTTTTTGGTGAGTTCAGAGCTTTGACTCTGTTATAGTTCTGAACTATAGTATAGTCTATAGAAGAGACTCAAGTTATATGCAAACTAATAGTTACTTTACTTATGTCACATTTCAGTTCAGTAAAACTCACTAAATAGTGCAGTGTAAGCTGGATTTCATGGTAATGCAACTTGACACACTGTAATACAGCTTGTGCAGGGTTGTGCATGTACATGTAAGGGATGGAGATGTAACTTGGTAAACAATGACTGTGTCCTGCAAAGCAGTGGATGCAGACTCATTGCAGCAGAATGAGCAGCAAAGTTGGTGGAACTTGTTTTCTTCTGAATTTGTGATGTAGGGCATCTATGTGTTCTGTAATAATACTCCATTTGCAAAACCTTTAGCTTTCCCTTATTGTCCCTTCTGTACCTCTCCCCTTGTCATTATACATCCAGGGTAATAACCTCCTACTCTCAGGGAACCATTTTGCTTTGTAACATTGATACCACTCCCTTCTTTTCTTGAGCACACTGTTCTAAATTCACTCCCATAGTGGAGAGGAAAAAAAGCAGTGCATATTCTACTTGTTATATGCTGTGCCAGACTGGCCAGAGCAGGAATTTAACCCTTCTCTGCAGATGTTGGCAGTAGGTAAGATCTTTTTCCTGTTTCTGCAAGTTTTTAGAAAACTGATCCTTTAGAATGCAAAATTAGAGTAAGTCACATATGCAAGAACTGGAGAGCATCAGTGCTCCTTGCTCCTTCGGTCTCCTGTGGATGCATTTTTAATATTGTGGAAGTATCTATAATTTGTAGAGGCATTTAAAAGTTTTTAAAGTCTTCAAAAATTTCACCAATGGATTGTTTAGTCATACATTAAAATACTCGCCTTGTACATTGAGTGTCAAACCATGTAGTAAACTTTTCTAACTGATGAACAAAATTATTCTTTACATAATTTTTCCAAAGAAAAATCTTGCAGCATTGTTTTCCAAGCCAAATACTTTGTTATTGCAGATTTTCTGCAGTCTAACGTTAGTCATGCACTAAATGTGCTTTTTTTGTACAGAACTTCTGCTTCACTTGAGGCCTTGCATGTCTATTGGTCATACAGCAAATTCAATATTCTGCTGCTTCATTGATGTGTAGCCTCACTGCTTTATACTCTGTGTTACTCCCCTATTGCTGTAAAGATGGAATTTTCTCCAGGTATTTCTTATAATGAGCAACACATCTCTAAGCATTGTACAAACAGTAATTTTTTTTTTTTTTTTTTACTGTGATGCATTATATCACCCTTGCTTCATTTATGGTTAAACTTAAACGGAGCGTACGTCCGAGGAGACCCAGGGTGGTGCAGAGGCCTTTGCTTGGGCTCGAGTACTGAAATGATCAGGGGACTTATTTTTCCTTTTCCTTCTTTTTTCCCTTTTTCCTTTTTCTCTTTTTTCTTTTCTTTTCCTTCTTTTTTTCCCATTTCCTTTTTCTATTTTTTTCTTTTCTTTTCCTTCTTTTTTCCCTTTTCCTTTTATGTTCCTTTTCTTTTCTTCCTGGCTTCTTTTGCAAGCGACAAGTGATTTTAGGACTAAAATCTACTTATGCTTTTGTCTGTTTATTAACAGCATTCAGCCACTCCCAGAAGACTCAGGAAGTGCCTGAGGACACTCTGGGACAGAGTATTTTACCTCCTTACTAATTTGTAGGTAAAGATGTTAAATTAAAGCCGATACCCACAATGAACAACCCTGTTCATTGGCAAGCACAATGTGGAGAGGCTGTGATAGGCAGCAGAGAGGAAGGATGCCTGTAACCATGTTCTGGCTGCTATGCACTGTGTTGGTAGAAGTTCCTGATTTAGGAAACCACCCTGGGTGTGGAGTGAGGCAAGCAGTGAGCCTGCCATGGGAAGACAGAGCGGGAGTCCCCTGGAAGAAACAGAAAGCAGACCCATAGGTAAACCTGTGAAGAACTGAATAGTTCTTGTTTGCATCCTAATACAGAGAGGTGAATACACTGTTTTAGTTTATATGAACATGCCCACCTATTAACTGAAGAATTCTGGAGGTGATTCATAAGCTGGACAAATAGGAGTGATTGTTGAGATGCCCTCTGGCAGCAGTGTTCCTTTCCTCGCCCTTCAGTGTCCCAGCTGTGAACTGTTTCAGTCAATTTGCTCTGCTGGTAGAAAACTAACACTGTTAAAATCCAATTGTTAGTCCAACTGATACATGCCGTGGCATGAGTGAACTGGAGTGCACAGCTGTGGACTCTAATGCCAATCTCTTAATGTCTTTCAGCTGATGTGCTGATCTCCAGAAGCACAACTTGATTCTGTTGTGGTTCTGACTGCTCATTCCAAAAGCAGTCACAAATGTTTCTGCTCCTGTTCTGTCTGTGGTAGATTCCTGCCCTTGCCTGGAAAATAAATGTCTGTCACACCTGTGAAGTTGTTAGCTGCCAAACAAGACATCCCCTCCTGCCAGACCTGACTTTCCGTCGAAAGTTTCCAAAGTAGTTCCTTTGCTGCTGGTCTGAGGAGATCTTTAAAGAGAAAAGCATAGACCGTATTTCTCTTCCTCATTTGTGGCTCTCCATCTTTAGCTTCGCTTTAGAAACCTGACTTGCTGTATACGTTGTTTTACAGCATGGCTAAGATATCCAGAGGTTCAGTACCTCTTTTGAGTTGTTTGCTCAATTTATGATGCAAACATTTTCTAATGATAGAAATTGACTTTTTAAAATCAAAGGTGACAGTGGTATTGCTTTTTAAGAATACATACAAAAGTTTAACAGACAAATGGATTTTTCATACTGCATTCATGCTATGAATTTATTAATTCTTTATTCCTTACAGCAAAGTAGTCTTTCATCCAGCTAAAAGTAATTTTTTAATTACCGTTGGTTTCCTTTGGCATATTAGGCACTTCATTTTTGTAGCAGATTCCTCAAATATTTTCAAGCTGCGACATACAGTTTACTGTTAACACCAGTGTCTTAATTTTTGCAAGCAAAATAGCTCCATGTCCTGATGACCTTCAACAAATTGTTTTCAGAAGTTCTTTTTGGGAATTATTTTTCCTCTTATCTCCAAAAGACTAGTAGATTTTCTTCATACTATCCTGCCTGTACAGTCTATATTGAACTTTTGTTTTAATATGAAATTAAAATGTGAAGTACTGTTTAGTTTATGTATATCCACATGTAATTTTTTTTTTTTTTAAATCTGAGTGCCTCTGTTTTTATTTTCAGTGTAGCTATGGCTTTTGATGTTGCTGCTCTGAACCGTCTCATTGAACTAACCTTCTAGTCCATAAAATGCTTAGCCTTTAAGTTCGCTCACAGCCACATTCTTTCTCTCTCTTAACTTCAATACATTGATTGTTTTCAGAGAGGAATGAGGTATAATTTGCAGGTTAGTCTGGAAACTACAATCTAGAACTCATAGAAAGCAGAGAAGCAAGACACTTTCTGTTTTGTTCTTGATATAGCAACAGCTTTTTGTTAGTTTTTAGATGTAAAACTAGCAGGATGTTTAAAAAAAATTAAACTATTGCTTAGCTGGAAGCAGTTCTTATCTGCCTATTAGGAAGAAGCACATTGTAGTTGCAAGGGAAAAAGACAGACCAGAATACCAAATTGATAATTATAAAAACAAGCAGGCAGGAAGAGAGAGAAGTGTTAATCAGTTCAGACAGTAAAATAGAAGAGCTATTACCCTAGGATAAAAAAGGAAGTAGGAATGCATAAAGATAGAGAAAAAAGTAGAAAACAAAAACAATTAGGCACTGAGGAGGTTTCAAGGGTCAGAAAAACCAAAATATATTGTCAGAATTAGATTAGTGTAACGTACTTGAATTAAAATACAGTTTTATAATCTAATTTGTCCTGAAGACAAATAGGGAAAGGTATACTGTACTATACTGGTAACTCATTAATATATTTATATTTGATTATGGTGCCCATAATTTTTAATGTAGCACATGAAGTAGTTCTTTGCACAAACACGGCAAGTTTTTTTAAAAAATAAATTAATTTACCTGGAGGAATCTAATTCATGTAAAATGTTGAATCATTTGAACTTAATTCAAGGCCTTGATCTTTATTTAAAAAGAAGGAAAAAGAAAAAAGCAAGATGCATAATGTTTCCTAGAAACACTTCAGATACTTCAGGAGAATAGTTTGAGAAATCTTAATATGTGAAGCAGTCACTTTATAATGTTTTACAGCTTAAAATATTTAACTTCCTGAATAGAGTTGGGTCTTTTTGTCTTCTGCAGTACTGCTGATGTAGGCAGGAAGGACATTATGAAGAATTTAACCTATCGTTTAAATTTATCCATTATTCAGGTTCATTTGAGAAACCCTCATGGGCTTTAAGTAAGTAAACAAGAACTGCTATGATGAATGTTGCCTGACATAACCAGCCACGTTTTCTCAGTTGGTTTACTGTGGGCTTGCAGTTGTGTGGTTAAGTAATTTGTTGCTTTTTCTAAAGTGATAATAAAATACAACGTTTCTATCCACGAATGCACTGGGGCTTTTTTGATGCCAGATGATTTGGGGTTTTTTTTCCCTGAACAAGACCTGATTCCTGCTTTTCCATTCTCTGAACACTTTCTTTGTGGAATCTCATTAGGGCACAGTATATATTTCCTTATACCAGACTGCATAATTGTTAAAAATTTAGAGAGCAAAATATGGGATTGAGCTTTTAATCGCCCACTCACTGATTTGGAACTTTAGACTGGCAAAGATGCGCACCTTGGATAACAAAGAATTGGAGAAAAAACCTAATCTTGTGCCAGTGCCTCAAAACTGCCAATAAGATTACTTGGGTAACTTGGGCAGACTAAAATTGTGGTCAGGTAAAAGTATGGAAATAATGGTGTACAACTGAGTCAAATGAGAATAAAATTATGGTAGCATAATTAATGTGTAGTGTCATGATTTAAAATAAAATGTTTTCTTCAATATACTTTAAAGATACTGCAGATTTAATTAATTGTAGTAATTAATTGAGATAGGTTGCTTAAGCTTGTAAGTTGATGTAGTTCTATGTTTAATGTTCTTAAGCCTTTCAGCTGTGTTGTCTGGAGATCATCAAAATGCAGGTCAGTGAAATGGAGACTAATTAGCAATTCTATGTTGATGTAGTAAACTAAGAGTATATTGTAAAGGCATTATTTAGTAAAATGGAATTTTTTTTACAGCATTTTATACCACAGTCCTAGCTTTTAATGCAGATTAGAAATGCTTTCCACAGTTGATGAAAGCTGGGAACATTAACCCTTTAAATATCTCAATATGGTGTAATGCCTTTTATGTGAAATTCCCATATAAAACAGTGTCTGGACTAGCTACTGGTTGCTTTAGGAAGACTAAAGGTTTGGTATTTATGCTGTAACATTCCCTCCACTCCTTATCCCGCTGAAGAGATCCTCCATGTTTTTCTTTTATTGGATCATGAGGCTTGTTTGGGGGAAAAAATGGTGTCTGTAAGAGGGGGAGAGCAAATCTTGAGTTTAACCCAGGAAAGGCTGTTTTGTCTTTTGTGCAGATTTGGTTAAGCTTGGCTCCTTCCTTGATGCTTCGGCTGTCTATTATTGTAAAGTTTCCTGGTATCTGCAAAAGGCTCATAAGTTTACAACTGCATACCTGAAGTATTCGTAACATTGATCTGTGGTTCCAGTAAATAATCTGGAAGTAGAATTTAGGGAGGTAACATTTCTTTTGGAATAGTATATATTGACCTACTACAAACTTGATGTCAAGTGTCCGATTTGTTTGTTTCTAATGTAGAGACTTTGAACTACATTCCAGCTTTTGAGTGGGCGGTTTCTACTTAGGGCCATTAGCTGACATTAATCAGTTTAATAATAGTCAGCTGCAGTTTTAATAAAGTTTTTCACAAAACTTGCCTGCTCAGCTGCTAAGGTGTGTGGGGAGTTACTAGGCAAACAGCAATATATATTTGCCTTGGACTATCATTGAGAACATTCTTTGCTATCAAGGTACTGGGTAGGCAGATATGGTAGGATGTGCTCTTTTTTTAATGGCCTTTTGCTGATCCTTAGTTAATGCAGTTTTCACATGTGTTATAAAGGAGCCAGCCAAATTAATACACTGATACATTTATTTTGACATTCCAGGCTTAAATTTTTTTTCAACTATTGGGTTCATTTTCTCTTCTGTACAGTATTGCCTGATTTTTTGTGCTTTCTTTTGAAGATATCACTTGGCTTGGCTTGTATCTCAGTGCATTAGTTTGATTTCCTTTGTAGAAGTGTAGAAGATTTTCTGCTTGTGTTCCTGGATAAAAAGGAAGCTTTTTGCTTAGTCAAGGCCCAGAGCTCAAACATGGATGCTTCTGGAAGGAAGTTGAAAGGACCACAAGGAATTTGTGAATCACCTTTAGAAGCCTTTCTGAAAAAGCCATTCCTTTCTGGTTATTCATTGATGTTGCCTTTATCTTTTGCTTATTTATCTCAGTGTCATTATTGAGCAGTGTAAGGTCATTTTTGTGACCTGCAGACTTTCATTCATTGGTTTATTTTTTAGGTGAAGCTGATGTGTCTGCTTAATATATTTTCTTTATCTGTAAATTGAAAGCTCTGTTCTACAGTACATACAAAATACAAATCATCTGTAGATTTTTTTTTTTTAAGGCATCCAACATTGGTCATTCATAAGTCAGTTTTCAAAAACTGCCTTGGTACTTCTTGAAAGTATTAATTTTTATTATCCTTCATACTGTATGCTCTCTATTCTAAGAGAGCGAATAATATAATTGCTGGCCAAAAAATGGCAGAGAACAAACTGATGTTGTGACACTGTCTCACACTTCAAAAGCGTGGGCTGTTAGTCCACATTTACTGGAATTTAAAAAAAAAAAAAATTTTTTTTTTTTAAATTCCAGTAAATGTGGACTAACAGCCCACTAAATTAGAATTTCCATTCCTTACCTAGGAGATGCATCCCTGAGTAGTTTCATAGATGTCAGTAATGGTGGAGAAGCTGGACTAATGTAAAGGTCTGCAGAATGGTGAGGGTAGCTAATGGATTTAAAATTTTTTTCTTACACGGGATTTACTCCATTCAAGTTATTCTGTGTATGTTCTATGCATGTTTCTCATACAGGGAGGGAACAAATTCTTTCTTCCTTTGAGGGGCTATGGGATAATCCTACAAAGCCGTCTTTGCACAGAGCATACTCTTTCAAGAATCAGATTAAGAAAAGGAATTGAGGAAAGGAAGTTTTTGGCACTCGGTCAGTGGTGGAATACTTCTAGTAAAGCATCAGGGGAGAATAGCATGTCAAATGTACTCACTTTTTTCCATTCCAGTTTCATATTAGTAGCAGAGAATTAATTTTGACCACTGGAGTCCTTTTTTTGTTTGAACAAAATATTTGGAAAGCCATCCTCTCTGGTTACATGTTCGGAAACATTAGTAATGTGGTGTTCTGTAATGCTAATGAAACCTTAGCAGCAGATGAGAGCTTTGTGGACTAAAGAGCCGAAGTAGGACAGCAAAGGCTTTCTTCTGCTGTGCACTGAAGGAAGTCAGTTCTTAATGGTATTAGATGTTGGCTCCATGCCAAAAGCACCTTTTGGAAACTTTCTGGATGCCAGGGTTAATGTTGTCAGAGTAATTACAAAAATGAGCGGAATATAAAAAAGAAAGGCTTCTTGAGATTCATGATGTGTTTTTATGCATATATGCACCAGTGGTTTGACACTAAAGTATGGTAACTGTCTCCCTCTTCCCACACACAAACAATGCATGTGCAACTTTTCTAAAAACCACAGCAGGAA
>NW_010547010.1:28442-48921 GCF_000687285.1 Phaethon lepturus
AGATACAGGCCATGGTTTCCCAAATATATTCAGATCTTTTCTCCAGTCCCTCTCCTGTCTCTTGGCTGATTTTATGGTTCTCTGGTGAAACAGATCAGGGAAAGTGTTGTGTTTTTGGTAGAGTGACACAGAGGCAGGAGCACATGACTGGTAGTGGAACAGGATGGATGCTTTTGGTTGATCGTACTTGCATGCCATTGGATTGAAGTGTTCAAGGCACTAACAGCCAGGGCTGTTAGTCCATGGTATAGGATACTAAGAGCCGCAAGGCAAGATTTGAGAGCAACCTTAATCCCGTTATGTTCTTCTTTATTATTCTTGCTGTATATAGTTGTGTTGTCTTGGTATCTCTTTGTGAATACATTTGCCTTGAGGCTTAAGCCCTGCAGCATTTTATGTCACTTTTTGATTTAACTTCAGATCATCCTACTGCATGTTGAAATTGAACTTAATTTGCTAATACTAAATGTCAACATAATTCATTAGGTTCAGGCAAGTTACTGAATCTGCAAGACACAGCTTCTGATAAACACCCCTTAGTTTTTTGTGTAAGTTAAACTTTGCCTTTAAAAGCTTTCTGTAGCTGTTTTTTTCTTCTTTTTATTTTTTAAATTTACTGTGAAGTGTATTTGGATTCAGCATATACAGGACACAAACTTTAATGTTGCAGTTGCTTGTCTTTTTTTGATTACTAAGTAACTGTTAAGAAAAATTTACTGTAAATGCTGTCATAAGCTGAAAATCCTTGATTTTTCTACTGTGGAAGATTCTTTAGCGTAAAATACAAATATGTGCTAGACTAAAAATATTTGCTAGGCTATATTTTGTACCTTTATTTATTCTTGCCTAATTCCTAACCCCCATATTTCCACTTGTTGTTTGACTTTTCAACTTGTCCTAATGAGTCTGTCCTCCACCTGTTGATCAGTACAGAATACAGAGAAAGATTGGTTCTGAAGATGATTTAATGTATGTAAAGTCCCCCAACTTTTTTTGGAAGCGTGGTTTTATTTTTGACTTTCTCTTCCTTGTTTTGTGCCTTTGCTTTGCTATAACTTTCTTACTGACTAAGGACATGTTTGCATTCTTTGGAATCTCTTGCTAGAGCTGATCATGAACTGTGTGTATAGATTTGCTTTAATAAATAATGTTTTTCATACGCAGACTACACCCAACTTAGTCATGCAGCTATAATTTATATTATTTTTCTTTCAGTGGGTAATTGTAAGAGTGGAAGTAATTTTTTGTATCCAATGAAATGACAACTTCCTGTGTTTTAAAACTACGAAACACATCTTTCATGTTGAACAATCTCTTATTTAGCTAATACTGATCTTTGGTTATGTCTTTTTTATCTTGGTGGAAAAGATCTACTTTTGAATTAAAGGATTTTTAGGGGAAAAAAGACACATTTGCATTATGAAAGTGATCAAAGACTGCATACAAATTAAAATGCAGGTATTTAGAGCTGTTTTTAGAGAAAGAGGTAGGTCTGTGCCTGCACGTGCAGCTTGCTTTTCTTCTATATGGCTGATATATATATATTTACACACGTGACTGATTTATAACTTGAATAACTTCTACCCAAGTAGCAAGCATTCCCTTACCACACAACTCATAAATAAATTGTATGTTGTTTCTGGTGCTGCTGTGATTCTTAACTAATTCTGGGTACTTTTGTTTCCCTTTGTTTTTAAAGGATCAGTTTGATAACTTGGACAAGCATACGCAGTGGGGAATTGACTTCTTGGAGAAATACGCAAAATTTGTAAAAGAAAGGATAGAAATTGAGCAAAACTATGCAAAACAACTGAGGTAAGAACTTTTCCTTTTTCTTTTTTAAAGAATCTTAACAGTTACTTGAAATCACTGTATCAGATGATGGGCAAGTACATAATGTTGTGATTAATGACCATTTTTCATTTACAGAGTGAATTAAATCACTAATTCTTTTCATGACAGATGAGTTTTTCTTTACCAGTCCAAAACAGAAAATTATCTTTGGGTGTGTGCTTGCTTGTTTCTGCCTTTTTCCCTCCCTCTCTTCCCACCCACCCTTCAAATCTTTGAACACAAAGGTTTAAGACTTAAATTTTAAGATTCAAAACAAAACCATAGTAATATTTTTCCACTGACTATCAGTGTGTTTGTTGCAAAGTGCATTACCCATATCTACATTTTTGTGTGTGTGTTCAGCCAGCTTCAAGCCTCTGCTACTAATTAATTTCTCATGTTGAATTGGCAAGAGCTATGGTACGTTGTGTTAAGAAATCTAATTGAAATCATTGAGTAGAACTTGAGAAAAGCAGCAGATCTTCTTGTCCTTAAAATGTACCCTTTCTATAGCTGGTCTTGTCCCTTTGGGTGAGACTGTAATCCAACCACCCTTTGTCTTACCTCTCCAGTTTACTTTCTATTGATGTGAAGTGAAACACCTTTTAGGTCCAATAGGAATTTCCCCTCAGGGATCATACAAGAAGAGTAGCAGCAATGAAATGGTGCATTCTTCAGAAGCATATTCTTCAGAATAAAGTAGGATTGATTTTTACCAAAAGATGCACACAGTGCTTGAGGAACAAGATTTAAAATAAGACACTCCTGTGAACTTGGCCTTCATTGTAATCTTTGCTGCGGTCCTGAATTCCTTTGGGAATTCCTTTGAAGCTGCTGCCTAGCTCTTGTCAGGCTGAAACTGATAGCAACTTCTGTGGTGTCTTCCATAGTCACATCATTGGCAAACTAGATTGTCACCAGATACAGAGTTAAGGGATCCTTCCTCATAATTACATGCAGTAATGAGGCTCACAGCTGAGGGTGTGGTTGTTCTCTGTCTAGGCTGCTCATTTCCTTTTTTATTTCTTTATTGGTTTCTTTTGATCCAGTTGTGTATATTCACCTAACATAATACCTCATTACTTTAGTGAAGGAATTTTTTTCATAAAATAAAGGAAATAAATGCCACTTCTCCAAAGCTGGCGTAGAAGAACTTCAGGAAGTTAAAGGAAAGTTTGAAGCATGCACAACACCAGTTCACAGCCCAGTTTTGATTTGTTTTCTGTTGTCTGTTTAAAAATGAAAATGTGTTTTATTTGCACAGATCTATGCGGATGTTTTCCTTAAACACTATGAACAAATGTCATTTTGCTTAATTGTATTTAAAGGTTCATTCCACAGCTAGCACGATGAGACACCACATTATTACTTCAGGATTTGTCTAAAAATAAGAAATCTTCCCTGTTCAGCATTTTACTCTCTTGGGTAACACTATTGATTTTTCTCAAAGTGTCTTTCCAAAATGAAAGAGTTCTGTCGAGTACCCGTTCTGTCAGATGACTGGACTGACTGTCCATGTGCAGTAAGTATGACAGTTTTGGGAAGCACAGGTCTTACTGCACATGTGTTGTACAGTGCATGCATGCACTTCCTGCCTGCTGCCAATGAGGGTCTGGACAGTGCACACATGAGAGGTTGACTGATTTTCTGCCAGTAGACCAGTTCATGAAACTGCACTTTGATATTCTTGCCTGTGTATTCCTTGGGGGAGAACTGATTGTTAGTAGTGAATTGTCTTGTGATAACAACTTGATTTCAGCCATCACTGGTCTTGAGCACACTCACTGTTCTTAACCATGTAAAACAGTCATGAGGCCTCAGATTGAGATCAAGCAAAATTTTCACCTCTGGATGAGTTAGCCATCCTGCAGCTTGCTCCTGAGAAGTTCTGAGACAGAAGATCTTGGGGGTGGACTATGGTTCTGGTGAATTTTAATGCTGGCAGCATATGGCCTGTGAGACAGATACTAATAACTCTGATAGAAATTTCTAGCTTATCATTGTTTTTTCCTTTTGTAATGAAATATAATCTGAAAAATAGCATCTTGAGGATCTCTTCATAATGAACTTTATAACTAAGATTTGTTATGCCCCTGTTTAGTGGATGTATAAACAGTATGGTGAGCAGTTGCCTCTTGGTAGTTCTGTGGCTCTTCTAGTACTTGGATGGGATACCAAGAAAAAACAAGTTTAATAAGTGAGATAATGATAGTGGTGTATGGTGGTATTTTTTTCCTCTCTTGGGTTTAGTGTGGGCCATGAACATTGTTGAGATTGTTGATGGATCTTATTCTTGTAGACTTAAACCCAAGGATGAAAACTTGAGTGAATTTTTCGTAAGTTTTCACAAATTAGAGTCCGTGTCCTGGCAGAAATTCATATTCACTTCGTGTATACCCTTGCATTTTGATTATTTTTTTGGTATACTGTCACAGCTTAGAGATGAGACTTTCCCAGGTGCAACAGCTGTGCTGAGCTTCTAGGAGATGACAAGTGATGCATGTGCAGCATATGAGGAACTGTTTGAGTGAACTCACTATATTCTTATTGTATGCAGTTATTGCAGTTTATGGTCACTGAGTAATTCCAGAAATTATAACTTGTGAGAGTCCTGTCCAAATGCTGGTTTTAGCTTGCAAGTCATTCCTTGCTATTCTTTGATAGGCAGTTCCTGATACTGACATAAAGTGTAAGAAAAATTGAAACACTGAGGAATCCTCAGCTGTCTACAGAGAGAAAAAAATCTAGAGACCTTGTCTGTCTTTGTCTGCAATATACTTTGTTCTGAAAAAAAGCAACTATAATTACTTTTTTTTTGACCTAACTTAAAGGAAAAATCTTAAGTTTTGTGTAGCATAGGTCTCAACTAACATACTGTGGTATCCCAAGGACTGTGAAGGTTATTATAGGCTGTTATTGAGTTACAAGAATGTGAATCAGGACAAACATATTGCAGTATACATTGTAGATTAACAGATTTCATTTTAATGACTGTTTAATTTGTTCTTAATTTGTAATTGAAAAAATTGATGTAGTATGTGCCAAATTACTGGGTTCTTGGCTGAATTTTGTAACTGATTCTCAGATGCTGCTTTTGATCAGCATTGTTGCTTAAAAGGGGCAAGGCGAAGGTCTGTTTTGTTTACTTTCACATCATCACACACCAAATAATTCTGGTGTTCACTCCCTTTTTCTTCTGTCTGAAGCATTATGACACTTGCGAAGGCAGAAGAGTTCCACTTCCTGTGATGTTAGGCAGTAATACAAGTTATACCTGCAGTTACAGATTAAACTACCATACGCAATAAAATTTCTGAATTTGGTCAGCTTCTCTATTGTCAGTTTAAAGAAAAGAGCAATGATTGTTCTTGAACTATTTGAGTGTTTCCTTTAAAATTGTCTGTTGTGATCTCTGGAGATGTCTAGTTAATCTGAGCAAACTGTATTTTACATGTTCCTTCTGCATATTATTGTATGTAAGTGTGTTTTTTTAAAAATACAATATTAATTTATGCATAAGTCTCGTCAAATTGAGACATAGTTACCACATTTTTATATGCGGAATCTTGGAAACGTTATTTAAAACGGGTGTAAGCTCAGATGTGAAGTTGGGGACACAGATTATCACCATATGTGTTCATTTCTCAGATCTCTCTTCCTTTGGTTGGAGCTTAAGAATGTACGCTGTTGATTATTATCCAAATACGGATGTAGCAGGTTTTTTTGCAGTGATGTTTCTGCGAGCCAAAATGTATGAATTCTTAATGGTACCAAGGATATTCAGCTTTGTAAACTCAAATTCCATGTTACAATTAAAGATTCATCTCTTCAGTTAAAACTTCTTCTGATGACATGTTACTAAATACAGTTCATAATACTGATATGCAATCAGTGAAGCCATCAGAACCCTGTTGAAAGTATTACTTTTACATATAAATATGAAATGCCTTTGAGTACTTACTGCATTTTTTGGGTAACTTATGAAAGCAGACTTCAAACTTTTTTCCCAGGCTCATTTGTAATATGATGTAGAGGCTGTAGAGATTTAGTGTAGGAGGATGCCACAGTATCTAAGCTGCTACCTTGATACAAATTCACCCTATTGATGCTGCTGCTCCCATTCTTTATGTTCTACATTAATTGACTGAAGAAAACTTAGTTTTGAGTTGTTAAACACAATTTTTGTACAAATGTCTCTAAAATTTTATGTAGATATTTTATGTACTTGACTGTAAATAATTTTAATTTATTAACTAGGGTGCTTTTTGAAACCTTTGGCTATGTGACTGATGTACTACTTCTTTTAAAAATCAGTAATGTAGTCCAGGCTGCTATCTTACTGGTGTTGACCTGAGGCCAATTTATACTGAGAAGAGAGGTTGGTTGATAAAATTACAGGAGCAGCACCATTGAATGTGGTTAGTCCCGTATGAAATCTGCTTCCAGATGGCTGTAAGACAGAGTGTGGTAGAAGAAGTCTAAATTGTACTTCCAGAGAAGATTAAAGTGTCATCAATCTACGCTTTTCTAAGGAAGTATAGCACAGTTTATTCCATAGATTTGGTTCAGTTCTGATGGTTGGCAATTCTGCAGTTTTCTTCAAAACTAGTCCAGACCCATATCTGAATCCTGGTGATTAGACACACACTTAGGTAGATGTTAAAGAACATTATGCTTCCTTAAAATGTCATCTGGCTCCTCTTTGAAATAGTGCTTCACTTTTCAGGTCCACACTCATACTATCTGCTTGTGAACCTGTGCTTTTTCAAAGATATAAATCTAATTTCTCTGTTTTTCTAAGTATTGGTGTTCACTTCTTGGAAAAGCCATTTATGCTTCATTGTTCACATGAACAATGGCTTTTTCTCTGAATTTTAAATTCTGCATTTGCTTGTTGTTTCATATTTATTGACTTTGATTATCGTACCTTATGCTGTTATTGAACCTTAAATCCTGATCACACAGTGTCTCAAAACGGTGTATGTTCCTGTGATCCTAAGGTAGACAAGATTGACTAATGAAACTGACTTTTATTAGGAGAAGGGAATATATAATACTTTGTTCTTCCTAGAAATAGTAAACAGTTGCATTAAAAATTGAAACCAGAACAGAAATTGTCATGCTAGTAAATAAGGTATATTTGTGACCCTTTGCTGCTGCCACTTTAAGCTGTATGTTTTTTAGTAAGTGGTTTCTCATTTTTAATACCTCTGAAAATCTTCAGATTTCATGCATGGTTGCTTAGCTACAGCATTATATGCTTTTTATGCATTTCATCTTCTGAATAATAATAAGGTGAATTTTATGAGTTTCCCATTTGTTAATAAGCACTGAGGAGCAGAGCAGAAACGTAAGGGAAGATGGAACATGGGAAAGTTACTTAGTGAGATTACTTTTTTTCCTTGTTTTTTTGCATTTTCCAATCAGAATGTCTGCATTTAACCCCTACCAAGTAGAATGTTACAACAGGCAGTGGATTCTGGCGATAGCGAAGAGATCCTTGTTTTAATGTTGGTGAGAAAGTTCTTATAAAATTTGTAGATACTTTAAAAAAAGTCAGTGTTTATTCTCTTTCTTAGTACATTTTGATGTAAAAAGGACTTGACTATCTTATCACAGAATCATTAAGGTTGGAAAAGGCCTTTAAGATCATCAAGTCCAACCATCAACCCACCACCACCAGGCTCACTAAACCATGTCCTGAAGTGCCATGTCCCCATGTTTTTTGAATGCTTCCAGTGGTGGTGACTCCACCACCTCCCTGGGCAGCCTGTTCCAATGCCTGACCACCCTCTCAGTGAAGAAATTTTTCCTAATATCCAATCTAAACCTCCCCTGGCGCAACTTGAGGCCATTTCCTCTCGTTCTGTCGCTAGTTACTTGGGAGAAGAGACCAACACCCTCGTCTCCACAACCCCCTTTCAGGTAGTTGTAGAGAGCGATAAGGTCTCTCCTCAGCCTCCTCTTCTCCAGACTGAACAAGCCCAGTTCCCTCAGCCGCTCCCCATAAGACTTGTGCTCCAGACCCCTCACCAGCTTCGTTGCCCTTCTTTGGACACGCTCCAGCACCTCAGCATCCTTCTTGTAGTGAGGGGCCCAAAACTGTACACAGGATTTGAAATGTGGTATCACCAGTGCCGAGTACAGGGGCACAATCACTTCCCTACTCCTGCTGGCCACACTATTTCTGATACAGGCCAGGATGCTCTTGGCCTTCTTGGCCACCTGAGCGCACTGCCGGCTCATATTCACCTGGCTGTCAACCAGCACCCCCAGGTCCTTTTCCGCCGGGCAGCTCTCCAGCCACTCCTCCCCAAGCCTGTAGCATTGCATGGGATTGTTTTGACCCAAGTGCAGCACCCAGCACTTGGCCTTATTAAACCTCATGCAGTTGACCTTGACCCATCGATTCGGTGTGTTCAGATCCTTCTGCAGAGCCTTCCTGCCCTTGAGCAGATCAACACTCCCGCCCAACTTGGTGTCTTTCCATACCTTCAGAGACCACAACTCTAAAGAGACAAGGTCTAAGCTTGCTGTTTCCACACTGACTCCTTGCTCATATTTTGGCATATACTTCATGGCTGAACATAGTGTCACTACTTACCGTAGGCATGACTTCCACATAAATTTATTTGAGAAATTGTACAAGGTTGTTTTAGATGAAAGTAGGATTATCACCCTTGTTTTAATGATAAGGTGGTTCATAGTTTGTAACAACCAAAGTTACCCATGGACAGTGGGAATGAGATACAAAACATGCATGCAAGGTTTTGTTTCATAGAATTTTCTCTTACTCATCTTTTTTCTGTAGTGTGGTTGTGTAGATTGCTTTATACAGTCCACTTTGCTGCTTTTGGGGAAGCTGTTTTGGGCTATATTAATAATTAGTCTAAGAAGTCAATGGCCAATTGTCTCAATTACTATTGGACAGACAGACGGAAGAATTCTATCCAGAGGCCAATTAAAAAATGACGGTTAAAGCAGCTCTGCTAGATTTGCATTGTATTACATTTAATTTCTTCTTTGGGTGGATGTGTGAAATAGTTTCATTACAAAATAGCATCCCTTTACACAATACAGAGGTTTGAATGAAGTCTACTTCATACCAGTTGAAAAGCAGAAGCATTTTTTGTATAAACCAGGTCCAAAAACATACTTCAAGAAGTCTTCCCTGACGAGCTCAAGGCAAACACTGTCTCTTGAACAAAATGATTCAGTTGTGAGCACTTGTTTTGTTGTTTGTTTTTTTTGTTCTTAAAGGATGATTATTCAGAGATGTATGGGGGGAAAAAATTACCAACATTGTGTTGCTTTTATTTGTGGGTTGTATAGCAAATAATTGACATGCATTATTTTCTGCCTAGATGTTAATTCACACTTAAAAATATTACTTTGGTAGTTTAGATGAGAGATATTATAACAGGCACTCTGTTCCACAGTTTAAACATTACTGGGAAGGTTTTGATGAAGTGGTTCTAATGTTTTGAAAATACAATTTTTGCGAGGGTGCGCATTCATATTTAAATACTGGTCTATTTAATTTGAGTAGTAGATCTCTCTTTAAATACTGTTTGCTGCTTTAAAAAATGCACAGCAACTGAGATGTTTCACTGCTTTGACCTCAAAAAGCACAAAGTTTGAGGGTAAGAAATTTGAGAAAAATCCTATGTCTTACCCCTTTTTCTTTTGTACAAAAAGGATTCTTTATTTGCTGTAAAATTACTCAAAAGGATTATTTGCTGTAAACTCTCACAGTGAAAGGAGAACTGGAGTAGATTTATAATTTCGTTTGTTCCTGTTTCATGTAAAAACCTGACAATTTTGAAAATTGCTGGAATAAAAAATGCAACCAACTGAAGTTATGAACATCCAGCTACTAAGAATAAGAAGGAAATTATGGAATTTTTTTCAAGACTGACAACATGTATCCTTTTGAATCTCAAGAATTTTAAAAGACGTCATTGCTGTCCTAAAAACAATCCTCTAAAATCGAGGCAGAATGCTGTGCTGGAAAAAATGTGCACACAGAAGTTTGAGGTAAAGGTTGACATACAGGAAGATAAGAATTCGAAAAAAATCACTGGACATCCTGTCATCCCTCCTGTCTGTAAAATTGTGTGGCTTCATTTCATGTTCATCACAGGATTTAGGATATTTGTAGCAATATCTGTAACTGCAAATATTTTGCCATTGTTTAAGCAAATGCTGTTGTTTAATGCCTGTGTTATTTATGCTTTAGCGTAGAGTAGGTGATGTGGTTTGTATGTTTCTTGGGGTGCTGTTGCTGCATTGTATGATAAGCAAAGTAGTTTGTATCAGTGTTCTCAGAAATTGGACTGTTATACTGTGTGAAGTGCTGGTCTGATGGATCATCATTTAGAGATTTTCTGGATTTCTGAAAACTTGGTATTTATAACGCTGGTGGTAAGGGAAAAAGTAGTGTCCTTCCTGAAAAGAGCTGTTACATCTTCTGTTCTGGAAACACCCTTATTGAAGATGGGGAGATACTGTTGTTAAAACCTTTGAGCTGAATGTACACGCAAAGCTTAATTCAGGCTTGGAGTTTTGTGCTCATAGGTATAGCTTACAGTGTGCACTATCTATATGTTACACAGGGATCATACATTTGCTTTGTTCTTGTCTGCTAGCTTCTTTTGCATGTGTGAAAAGGATGTTAAACAGAGAACTCATTTTATGTCTAGTCACTTTGCAGTAGAGGTTTTAAAATACTTGCAAATGTATTGTTCTAGGTCAAAGTGATATAAAACTTTGAAAATGCCATAGATTTCTGCCTTCTGTTATCTAAAGGACCCTTATAAAATGATAGAGGGAATAGATTTGTTCCTTGAAGTCACTAAAAAGAAATAATTTCTTTATGCAGTTTTTTATATGTCTTCTCAAAAGAGACTCTAAAATAGCATCTTTTTTTCATTCTTCCTTGATAGAAATCTGGTTAAGAAGTACTGTCCTAAACGTTCACCCAAAGATGAGGAACCCAGGTAAAAATGTGCATTTCAAGTTCTTTGTATAAGAAATGAGGACTACAGTATACTCTGTCCTTTTATAGATTTTTTTTTTTTGTCTTTTTTAAAGATAACGTACTTAATTGGCTTAAGACAACAAAAGAATTCTGCTTGGCTTCTTACTGTTCTGCTGTAATTCTAAGCATGAAACCTGAGTTTACTTCTGGTAGTATTTTAAAGTAGTAAACATGGCAGGTTGTACTTGCTCTGTTCCAAGTTCTTGAGCTAGCTGAAAGTTTGAAAGCACAAGTTTAGTATGCTATGTACAGTCTAGTATTATTTGTTTACAGAAAAGCAATTATGTGTCCTCAGGCTGTGTGTTTTGCTTAGTTTAGTAGTTTTTCAGTGCATTTGTATGGCGATACAAATGTAGCTATACATTTGTATACTGAGACTTGAGTGTACACAAAATTGTCATGTTTTTGGCAAGAAGAGCTCTTAAACTGCTGACTTGCTTTGACTGCGGAGACAAAATAAGCGAATGTCTAACTGTGGAGGAGCAACTGGTGCTGAAGAACTTTATGATCATTTATCAGAGAGGTGCTTGTTTTGCTGTCCATGTCCATAGCAATTTTTTTATTTATTTAGAAAAACACAATACTTTTTTTCTTTAGGGATAACTCTTATGAAGGAAAGAAAGTGGGCAAGTTTCAGGTTGTAGCTAGAGCACATGCTATGCCCAGAGTGCCTGAAAATTCACACTAGTATTTCCTCTAGCTGTTTTGACTATTTAAAGATCCTGGACGACAGGGAATGGGATTTCTTGTGATAGGGTGGCATTTGAATTCCCCAGAGCCAAGCCTATGGAGATGGCAGTATTCCACAGTTCAAAGAGAGAAAGATGTATATTTTAATGTGGTGCCTGTTTTTTTTTTTTCTTTCTTCCCTTCCACACACACTTTCTACCCTTTGCCCCTCCTCTTCCCCCCCTTTTTAGTGCCAGCCATAGTGGCACCTTACTTCCAGCCAGGAGGTGGGCAGGCAAACAGGCAGCTGTCTCCAGAGCTGATAGCAAACTTGTTCTGTAGATCATCCATCGGGATGCATATGAGTGGTATGATTGGCATGTTCCACCCTCAAGACTACCAAGCACATCATCTCTGCAGCAAGTTCAGCCTCTGAGCCTAGGGACGTATGTATCCGTTCCCAAGCTCAGGCCTCTCAGTTGGCAGCTTAGGAGATACCACTATACTACAGGGCTTTCCAGGTAGTATTCTTCTTATTTCTTTTCCATCCACAAAAATCCATATTCTTATAAATGTATTTGAAGAGACATTGCAACATATAGTACATGCTAGGCTTAATGTAGGCTTTCCCAACTTGCATTTTTACTATAATTCAATCAGCATTAAGATAAGGTTTATTGTAAAATATGTATGATTTTTTAAATTTAATCAGGAGTACAGATTATACTAAAAGTCCATTTGAAAAAACTGTCTCACTTTTTGCATCTGCATGTTTGTGCGTGTGTGCTTTCTGTCAGGTTTACTTCGTGTATTGCCTTTTTTAACATCCTTAATGAGTTGAATGACTATGCAGGACAACGAGAAGTAGTTGCAGAAGAAATGGGACACAGAGTATATGGAGAACTGATGAGATATTCTCATGATCTAAAAACTGAGAGAAAAATGGTAATTTCTATATTGTGATTTGATAATAGGATATGAAAATGGATATGGCTTTTAACAAATTGATGTATTTCTTTACTTAATTTAATGAACTTGGCAATAAGTAGGTTTTGTAATACATTTATAAAAAAACATACTTAAAGTTATTCTTTATTTTTATGTACCGGTTTACTATGGTTATTAAACGTAAAAATTAAGATCTTGGGAGCCAGTGCTTACTAGTAATTTTTTTACCAGTCTAATTTTCATCTGTGGTACTGTTCTTAATATGATTAGTAGAGTCTTCCAAAGAGTACTGGTAACTTCTGGGAGATACTGCATGTCATAGTGCAGGGACTAACTAATGGTAATAGTACTAACAGATACACAAATTAAACTTATTTGTTATGTTTTTAGCATCTTCAGGAAGGGCGAAAAGCTCAACAGTATCTGGACATGTGCTGGAAACAGATGGATAATGTGAGTTTGTGTTTTGGTGTTTTTCCCTTAATAATATACAGTCTGTGAATGGAACTGTTGTCATCTTGCTTGCTTAGACTTTAATGTTTAGCTATATTACTGAATGTCCAAATCACAGTCAGTAAAATCCAAAACACAGTTCAATGTACCTGTAGATCCCTGTTTAAAAAAAAAAAATCTCCTGTAAACAGCTTCTGTGTGTATGTTTGAGTGAAGCCTTGGCTTTTGTCCAGGGTAAAGGAATCTGTTTTTAACATGGATACAGACTTCTTTGGTTGCTTTTTGTTTAGAGAGTAATTAATAATGACAATTTCTTCATATGAAGATGAACTCTTAAGTCACTGTATTTGACTTGAGTTTGAGGGCTTGTTGTGTGAAGTCTATTCAAGAATACTACTATAGACTACTTTCATGAGGTAGCATTACTTTTTAAAAGAGAAATGGAAGTTAATTTCTCTAGAAGAGATTTTAAGCTCCTTTTTCTTGAGAGACATGCTTTTAAAGATAAGAAAAATACAAAATTCAACAAAGTGTGCTCAAGATGCATTCTGATATTCTGGTGGTTTTGTATCTTAGAAATTTATTGTATCTTTGATCCAGATTATTGTGAAGCAATACCAGAAAGGTGAATTTCTATTTTGTTGTTGTGCACTCAGATAAACAATGTCTTGCCTCAGTGTCATGTCAAAGAATTTAATTCATGGTCTGAGGATCAGAGTAGAAGCAGATGTGGTAGTTTTAGATGCTAACACCCTCCACCAAGATAATTCCCAGAGCTCACCTCAAACAGTTAGTTGTGTTGTCTGCACTGTATTTACTTGCTCTTGAGTGCATAGTCAGTCTTTTGAATGCATACAGCCTTTAAGGGACACATTAATCTCAATTGCCTGACTTTGCAGTGAAGTGGGAGAGCAGTGCTCATACAATCTCTGTTGCCAGTTTGTCTCTAGAAATACGAACTTCCTGAGGCACAACAGTTTTTCCTACAGCAGTTGTTGTGACAACAGCCAGATTATATTGAACATCAGGTACATAAAATGCTGTTGTCTGTGCTGCTTACAGCGATGCTAGTTGGTATGAATACTGATGATAATGGATAGGTATGCTAAGATCTTGTAATGTAGATAAATCCTTCAGACTACCTTCAAAATAATTCAGTTGAATTTATTCAAATAAAATTGATCACTGAAGACGGGAACTTGAAAATTGTACTCATAGAAGTCCAGGTTTAAGTTTTCTGCCCCCTCTCTTTTATTTAGGTTATTGAGGTCAGGCTAGAAAGTGGACTTGTCTGTTTATAATTAACTGCTCATCTTTGTAATAAGTTATTTTGTATTTTGATTATCTGATATTTTATACAATAATTACAGTTGTTTCCTTGCTGGTACTTGAAGGAAATAAGTTTTAAATAGAAAAGTTGAAAATTTTTGAGACTTGGTTGCTGTGAGAACTATGTATTTACTTAAAGGTACTTAGTGAATTTAAGATATTTAAGGGGAAGCTTTGATATTTAGGATTCAAAATTACTGTACAAAACCAAAAGGGGATAGTGGCTGTTGAAGCAGTAGGTTTGTGGCTTTTGTAGAGCAAGAAGAAATTTGAGAGAGAATGCAGAGAGGCAGAGAAGGCACAGCAAAGCTATGAAAGACTGGACAATGACACTAATGCGACAAAGGCTGATGTTGAGAAGGTAAGAGTGGTGCTGTTTCTTTCTTTACCCTGTCTCTGTTATACAAAATATTTTATTTGCATGTTTATCATCAGTACTGGAACAACATTCCTTGAATGTATAAAATATGCTTGCTTATTATGTGCAAAATCAAAGTTACAGTAAAATACAGGACAGCACAGGGAGGGAGGGAGTATGCTTCACTAGTCTCGATGATGCTGTTGAGATGATGACTATCTTCCTTAAACAAGCAGGCTTACTGGTATTTGGTATCTTGTGGTTTGTATGTTCAGCCACCAGTGTTTTTTAGGACATGCATTTAAGTGACGTGGCTAAGGGAGCTAAAATGATCATTGCTCTCTCTATGTAACAAATTACATCTGTAGACTGTCAGTATATATGCAGTCTCACATTCCTCATATTTAAGTTATACGGATGTCAGTTGTGATTACTTGTGATTAGTGTTTTTGCATAGTTGGTAAAATAAAATAATGCTGTATGTCATTGAAAAGCACAAGACATGTTTGAACTGATGACACTTTCTTACTAGGCTAAGCAACAGTTAAACCTGCGCACACATATGGCTGATGAAAACAAAAATGAATATGCTGCACAGCTACAGAATTTTAATGGGGAACAGCACAAACACTACTACATTGTCATTCCTCAGATTTATAAGGTAAAATAATTAACAGAGTAAGTAGGTCTGATCATCTTCTAAGGGAGAAGTAGATTTTAAAACAATTTTGGGGATTTTAGTGGATAGTTTTACCAAGAAATTAGCATAATATTGATACAACCTGTGTTTTAGCATACTTACTGTTTACAGTAATTAAGCTTAGACCTGTAATGAAAATATTCTGTTGCATTTCCTATGAACATTTTATATTTTATAGACTCTTTGTTTAAATATTGCTGAAGAGGTATGGCAAAATAAACATTTGAGACATCTGGGTGAGAGCAAACATTTAAAACAATCATTCCAATAAGGTTTGATCACTAGTTCTCTTGATATTTTTGTGCGTGTGGATGTTTTGACGCTGGCAGAGATGAAGGAAAGCATATAGCTAATGGTGACTATGTGGTTTAATGTATCTCATGTACAGGTATAAAATGGCTGGATTGGAGGCAGAAGTCATTGCTTCATCAATATTACCAGCAATCCACAGAACTCTCCAAAATAATAAAAAAAGTTAAAGGTCAAATGAGATCAATACTTAGCATCTAAAAATGGGATTTCTCAAAGTCCTTCATGTAGCTATTAAGGACTTTGCAAAACTAGTTTAAAGTAAAGTCGTTGGGGGGCATCAGGTGAGGGAGAGGTTGGAAGTGCGTTGGCATATGTGTTCAGCCATTTGGAGAATACTGTGACTGTAGAAACTGATTTGGAGAGAGGGAGTGAGGAAACAGAACGTAAAAACACTGACCTTCTTAAGGTAATAATGCTTGATACTTTCCAGAAGCACAAGGGAGTTCATATCTTTAAAGAATACTTATTTGAAGGTCTAGGATTCATAGGAGAAAATTACCTTGGCTTATTAAAGAATTTTTCTAATATTTTAACTGTTAAGCAGCACTATGGTAGATCTGACATGAGCACACTGATGGAGGAATTGCACTCAACTCCCTGGAGAAATAGTTTGATCATCTTTGTTTGTAGCTTGGACTAGAGTTTTGTTTTATTGCCTTTATTTCTCTAGGGTTAACATCCATTATCTTTGTGAGATATTACTTATGTTTTTGAAATCTCCAATAACAGCAGAAAGGCCTAGTCCTTCTTTCTCTTGGGACTGCATTTTTATTATTTTCTTGCACGTAGTCAGTAACGTTCTATGGGAAAACCTTGGGAGATGGATTTAGCATGACTAGGTTGTTGCTTTGTTTTGGAGAGATGAAATTGGATGCTGTTTGAGACATCTGCCTTTGTTAGAGTAGATACAGGAAAGATCCAACTTCTTATCCTGTTTTTAATAACCTATTGATGTATGTACTGTTGCTTTTTGTTTTCTTTCTCTCCCCCCCCCCCCCCCCCCCCCCCCCAGAATTAGATGAAAGGCCCAGGGCTATTATCTTAATAGTATTTCACTTTAATTTGTTCTTTTTGTTATGTTCCTGTAGACTTTTATTACAAATCTTATGTAATGGTATTCTTTTCTTTATTTTCTTGCACACTTCTAAAGGAAATGGTTTGTATTTCACATCAGAGAGCATGTCTAAACAGCATATAATATTTCTAGTTTTTCCTATTTTTTTCAATCATTGGTATTTATTGGGAAGTATAAAAGTGAAAACAAGAGAGATATTTATCACCAGAGAGAAATTATTTGGAACTAGGAGAGAGTAAGGAGATGTAGAAATTAGTAGAATTTCTTTACTGTAGTTTTCATTTTTGCACGGAACAAATATTTTGAGCTAACTAGGTGGCTGTAGACACTGTACACATGCTTTAAAAAAGAATAAAGAGAAGAAAGTCTAGTCCTTTACATAATTTTTAAAAATCAAAGAGTATCAACTCTTTGTAATTGCTGTTCTGGGCATCTTAAGTCTATCTCTGAAAGGATGATTTTTTAACTTAATTGTTCTGTTTTGTTAAGCAAATAAAAATACTGGGAAAGCATAGAAATTCTATACTACACTGTGGTGACCACAGTGACTGCATACATCAGGATGGGGGGGAGGGGAAATCTGCAAATAAAAGCTTTATTTTATCTTTCTTTGTGCTTGCAGCAACTTCAAGAAATGGATGAAAGAAGGACTATCAAACTTAGTGAATGTTACAAAGGCTTTGCTGACTCTGAGCGCAAGGTTATTCCGATTATCTCTAAATGTTTAGAAGGGATGATCCTTGCAGCAAAATCAGTTGATGAACATAGAGTAAGTGGAATTGAGCGACTTTTTAAATGTGCATGAGCAATGTAACTGATATGGAGGCTGGGGAGAGGGGAAAGACAGACTTACCCTGTACATTTATCTTTCTGTTGTCAAATATTTGTCTGCTTGAAAAGTGTTGTGACTTCAGTTTTAGCCTGAACAATCACTTCCACTTTCAGTGGTCTGTTCTCTTCCCGTTTTATTGCTTTCTTGTGATCTGAAGACCTTCGACGCTTCCTCACTGTATGTGATTTTTGGACACATTGTTTTAGTCATCCTGAAACATCCTAGAATACCGACATGGCTGGTATTTTCTCCAGTATGCAGCATTAAATCATGTAACGGGTGTTCAGTTACCAAAGTATCATTCTGTGTCCTGTTTAATTGCAGCTATTGGCACTTCCCTATTACATGCTACTACGTCTGGTTTCTTCGCATTATCTTTGTTTCAGTGCTAATGTTGAAGAATTAGGAGGTGGGGCAGTAACTTGTCCCTAAAGCATGTCCTGTTTTAAATTTGTGATAACCCTTGGGGACTATTTGCTGGATTCTGAATAGCAGGGCATGCTTTGATTTTACATTCGTGGTAACACTGCTGAGAAAAAAGAACATACGGTATCTTCACTTGATCTATCCGAAAGCATGCATTTTGAGCGCGCTCTCATTTTCCCATCTGTGCATCTCTGCAATTAAAGGGAAAATTTATGTCTCCGTGTTTTTTTTCTCTCCAGTTCCTAATGGGTTTGCTTGTTCTGCTTTTTAAACTCCTTAATGCCCTATGTTTAGGACTCTCAACTAGTAATAGACTGCTTCAAATCCGGTTTTGAACCTCCTGGAGATTTTCCATTTGAAGATTACAGTCAGAATATTTACAGAACTATCTCTGATGGGACCATCAGTACACCAAAGCAGGAAGGAATGAGAATTGATTCAAAAACTACAGTGGGCAAGGCTAAAGGAAAGCTGTGGCTATTTGGAAAGAAGCCGAAGGTAACAATTAAGATATTACTATTTGGAAAATTAAAATGTGATGATCTATCATCAACAGCGATTTATTTATTTAAAAGTAACCTTCCCCTTGCCTGCCATTGTCTTTTACAATATGTGTAAGGAGATTTGAAGGTTTGAGTAGGGCTGGATACTTACCATATTAAGAATCAAGTTCTCAGTGGGGGAACTTTTCCAGTTTTCCTTCTGGTGTTTTGTGTCTGGGAATGTTTTTAATAGTTATTTCATAAAAGTAGCTTCCCATTTCTATAATGTTTCTAAGTTTCCATAAAGACTTTGTGCAATTGCACAGAAAAGGTGTTAATTGTGAATGTAAAAATAAGGGGAGGGGGTGTTTGCTTTGGAGTCACGCAGACTCCAGATCTCTCTCTCATACTATAAAAAGCAACTCCCTTCTACATGTCACATAATGTAGCTGTTCATATATAGGAGTATTATATAGGTTTGTATTATACCTGCTGCTAATTTTGAAAACTTCTAAGGTTTGTTTGAAAACATTAAAATTTATAAAACCTCATTTATAAAACATACTGTTGAAGGTCCATACAGGTAAATGTCCCAGAAGAAGTATTACTGTGAAATAAGTAAAAATACTCCTATGCTCAAAAAGCAGAGAAATTACTCCTTTTCGTATTATGAGTCTCAGTTACCACTTTCTGTGCAAGATGCCTTCATGGGTCAACAAAAAATTATCAATACATGCATTAGCTATATAAATTAATAATGAAGCATATAGATACTTAAATTTTATGCTAGGTCTTTATTTAGTATTGGAGCGTATCAGTGAGTCATTTTAATGGTGCCCACAAATTTCTGTGTGGTTATTTTAATGCTTCAAGTCAGTTTCTGCCATTTATTATAGGAAGCTATTCTTGGAGCTTGTTAGTGGTAGGATTTATTTTCTGCTTGATAGTATTCCAAGAAAGCAGACCTTTACAGTATATTATGTAACTGCAGCTGTGTGTTAGAGTGAAAACTGATTGTTTACTTTTCATGCAGTATAATCAATGATGGACAATAATTTAAATGCATTAGTGCATTAGCACATTTGTTGCATTTGGCTGCAGAGGTGGGTGAGATTCAGCCTGTTCTGAAATTAGATCATGATTACCATTTGACAAGAAGACATCTTTCCGAGAATTTTGGAGAGGGAAGCTATGGAAGTCTGCATTGGCTTTCAGTCTAGACCTTGGCATTTGCTGTAGTTGTAACAAATTCCTTAGTATGATGACAGCTGAAGAAAGCTGACAGGACTTTCCCTGCTCTTTCTTCTCTCTCGTTCGTTCACTTTGTATGTAGCGCTCAGAGTCAGCCTTACTGTTTCCTGTATGGAATCACAGATAGACATACATGTATATACGTACTACATGCATCTCTTCCTTAAGGACCTGGAAAGAATGGAAGATTATGTCCCTTTTTTTCCATCTGTTTTTGGGGAGGATGGAGGGAAGTTCTACAGAACAGCAGCTGTGAGCAAATTACTTACCAGAAAATACATATTTAATTCCAAGTACTATTTACAGGTTTTAAAACACGTTCTTAAATTAGCTAATATAAAAATACATTGCTTTGTTGTAGCTAGGGTATTCATGGTGGCCTTTGGGCCTTCACTTAGCTGAAACTATGGCTGGTTTTGACTTCCAGATATGCATTTACCTATTTTTGGTGTTGTCAAAGACATAAAAGTCCTTTGGAAAGGGAATGAGTTGTGCAGCAGAGGAAATAGTACAGATGAATCAAGCTGGGGAAAAAAGCAGCAGAGGTATGAGAGGCAAAAAATGAGAGAAGCAATTTGAAAAACAGGGAGGAAGTAAGTGGCAGAAGTTGTCGTGGTGAAGAATGCCATGCAGCCATTCTGTCAGTCCAGCTTTACTACGGAGACTGAGTATATTTTTTGTTTTAGTCATTCTCCGTAGATGTACCTAATATATCTATTTTAACTTGCCTGGGAGGGTGCATCAAAACATAGGAAGAAACAGCGAGCAGGA